>NC_137130.1:21606221-21873721 GCF_949319135.1 Squalius cephalus
CCAGCTCCATTTTTATATATGTTCTAGTGTATTATAGGATAGAGCAAGGAGGTTAGGACTGGAATATAATATCCTTCCTTCCTCTTAATTTTTCTCTCTAGGAAAGATGCTGCTCTCCTATGGAAACTCTAAGAGCAATTTTGTAATTAAATCAGGGCTAAGCCACAGAAGCATCCTCCTCAGAGGCCGAGATTATATTTGCTTTCATGGTGGTTAGCCAAAGTGATAAGTGTAGTAGGCACATGACTTGATGCCCTGCACTTATTCACCCTCCTTCCCCAGGAGTAAGGAGTAGTCTTCTCCTTGTATGGACAGCAATAGGAAGGTTGTAGCCTGGTGGCTAATTGCTAAGGCTTTGGCTCCTTGTAAGCTCCCTTCATGGTGTACTCCTGAAACACCCCTTAGAGTGGAGCAGGACACAGTAAATGGAACCATATGGATGAGCTCATAGATTTCCTTTGTTTTTTTATTTGAGCTATTTCATATAGAGCTGTTCTCCCCTAGTCATGTTGCGGTCTTAAAGTAGAATGTACTGTAAGCTCCTCTGTGGTCCCCTCTGAGTTTCTGAGTCTGGATGCTAGAGTTGTATTCAATGCCTTACTCTTGTTTCCCTTAGGCTCCCCCTTGAAGGGCAGCAGCAATAAGGTGGTAGCCTGTAGGCTAGATAGCAGGCTCCCTTTCTTACTTCAAGAAGAACAGAACCAGAAGGGGTGACTCACGTGTTTCCTTCACGTGTTTCTTTTACTTCCCTCTCCATAGTTGGAGCCTTAAAGAGGGATATCATTCCCCTTTGGGAGGGTGCTCTCTAGGTAGAGTGCATTTACCTTAGTCAGGGTATGAGCTGCACTGCACCCTGTTGTCTGGGGTCTTTAAGTAGGGCATGGCTCACCTGCGGCCTCATTCGTGTATAGAGCCTGGGTAGTGAGAATAATTAGTCCTATGCTCTCATGTTCCTCCTTCCCTAAGTTGGAGTAGCGAATGGCTCCCCCTTGGAAGAGCGGCATTATTAATAGTTAGGGTTGAAAGCTTCTTGTAAATATGCTGCCTGTCGTTGCACTGCTCTGACAATATCCTTTAGAGTACAGGAGGATAGATGGAATAGCAATTAATCTGATTCAGTCTGTTCCTTCCTAATAATGGTTGTGTCCTGAAGTAGGACTTTGCGCTCCCCTATAGTGGGTATCGCTCCTGACTCTGATCGATCTATACTTAGAGGACCTGACAAGTTAGTGCGGCTGGCCTATGGCCTCCTCGCATGTTATAAAAGCACTTGCTCAATTAGTGCTTGTAAGTCTGAGAACAGGTCCCTGAGATGACTTGGACAGGGTTGAGCTCTATGTCTCTAGGGTGAGTCATTGTAGAGACCTGTAGAGTCAGATTATTTTATGCCCACTATGGTTTACATACTCAGCGGGCCTAGTGAGGCAGGCACCTCCTCAGCATGGTGGAGTGGGTATTTGTTCCCCATAGCATCAACTCCAGACGCTGCGTCAAAGTTCCACTTCGAAAGGGAACGTCTCAGGTTACGATTGTTAACCTTGTTCCCTGAGAAAGGGAATGAGATGTGGCGTCTCATTACCATGCATCGGCTTACTTGCACGTCTCCTTCAGACAAAAGAGTTGATGACATATTTTGCAGGCACCCTCTTATTCACACGTTCATGACGTCATAGACTGCCGTCGGCCAAAAGATTTTGGTATACATCTTCAGACAACGGTCACGCTGAGGGCATTCCCCATAGCATCAACTCCAGACACAGCGTGTTGTTTAACTTCTCAGGGAACCGGGGCTACAGTAATAACCTGAGATGTTTTTCTTATCTTATCTCAAAATCTTTCAAAATCTACTATAAATAAATATTTCAGGTCATAGGGTGACAAAAAGTTTTGGGAAGGATATAATTATGTCAAGAATGGCAGTTACATTTTATTTGTGATTTCACTAGACCGGAAAGCAGGATGAGTAATACAGGTAATTGCAGGAGCTTTGCCTGTGCTGTTCTAGGTTAACATGTTGCCTCTTTGCTTCTATCCAAGAAAGGAGAAATATGTTTCCAAACTTGCATTGGAGGAAGCAACTTTTGCTGATGTGATATATGAGGCACTTTCTCCCTGTCCATTCCAGCCCTGTAGGAGGCAGTTTCATCTCTCTCTGCTGGGGAGATCAGATTTATGGAGCTGAAACTGTATGCCTGTATATATGCTTTTCAGCCTGTGCTCCCTCTCTATCAACATCAATGTAGTTTATATAAGGAAGCGAATCATATTTATTTCTTGAAGCAGTTCATTCAGCATGGACACATCGGGCAGTTGTCCAAGCAGGCGGGCCGCCTTTTACAGGCTGTATCTGTATTTCTCAATGGTTTGCAGCGAGATTTCTCTATTTGTGTAACATTACCGACTGGGTGCCTCATTTGAACTCCGGATGTCTCACTGGCAGTATGGGATGGAAAAGCTGGCCAGCAAACATGATCATTGCAAGCGGCTCTGATCACCCAAACATATCTCTCTCTCCTGCGGTGCATCTGTTTCTGGCCGCATGCTTCTCTTGCAGCACTCACCCTCCTGTTGTTTAGTCATAAATGAATATAATATCTTTAGCATGCCCCGGGGCCGGGGGGCTACTGTGTCTCAAGGCTGCCGGTCGAGGATGTGTCTAACTGCATCCGTAAACAGACAGCCGGCTGAGCGCACATCCTCGGTCCGGCATTGGCAATGTAAACACACTGGCACTGAACGCACTCACAGTGAAATGAGAACAGTACATAATCCCGCACACATGAGAGCAATCAAAAAATGTGTTTCTAACTAGTCGGCCCTCACCTTCTCCCGCCCTTTTCCTTGTTCTATCCGTCACTGCTCCCCAAAGCTGTATATGAAATCCTTCACTCAATATCCATACTGTAACGCTTCGATTCTCAATTCGCTAATGTATGGTGGTACTCAATTCTGAACATGAAACCCATGGATAACAGGGTCCATCTGTAGCATACTTTGTGTGTGTGTGCTGGAGTGATTGTGAGTGCAGAATGTAAAGACATTGTTCCAGGCCTAATAAATCAAAAGGATTGCAATGCATTGCAACATCTAGGAGACATTTTTGATGTTCTGATGCAATGGTATGTATCTGTGTGAGAATGAGAAGTATGAGGGATTTCTGTCTATAAGTGTGTCTTTTTGACCTGTTCACCACCCCTGCTGTGTGTGCATGGTATCCTCCCTCAATTTATCACTGTGCAATTCCCTGAGGAAATGAGAGGCAGGGAGCAGCTCCCTTGGTGCAGGGGAGATATACGGCTAGCTCTGCCCAGGCAGACAGCTTCCTCTTCTGACATATGGACAGAGGCAGGGGCCCCAGAGCCAGCCTGGACCGTCCACACAACCATATCCTACGTGGACCAGGCATTCACCTCTCAATTACTGGAAATTAAAGTAATTTCAAAATAAAGAAAACTTGTCTAAACCTGAGTAAGGCACGCTTTAAACCTGTGATAATGGATTAAATTAAATTAAAAATTCATTTTAAATTATAGTGCAGGCAATATTTGCATACTTAAGTGCATAATTGCCAGTGTTATTTTAGTATTATGTAATATAGTATTTATTAATATTTAAAATTTGCTTTTTATTTTAATTTTAGGAATTTCATTGGGTGCTTTTGTCATTTTATTATTTTTTATTTAATTTTATTAATTTTATTTAGCTTTAATTTAAACTCCTGTTTTAGATTTAGTCATTTTAGTACTTCAACTTAAAATTATATTTATTTCAGCTAGTTGCCAACATTTCTAATTTTTAAGTTTTTTAATTTGAAGTTTTTCATCTAATATTTATATTTGATCTCAGCTTTATTTCAGTTTGTAATTTATTTAAATTTCTAATTGTTTTAGTTAACACAGCCAGCACTGATATTTGCATATTCCAAATTTACAAAAAATATATTCTTTTGTTTATCACAGATGATATACTGTATATATATATATATATATATATTCCCTAAAATCAAAGGGAAATAAGAGAGTAACACTGATGTAGAAGCACCTACCCCTAAACCTGACAGAAACTGTAAACTTGTCCCTTAAATCTGACTGATTGGTTGGAAAGTTATTTCAGTACCAACAAAGGTGTTGATCCAGGAACATGTTGTACTTGGTGAAATCACGTTCACAGCATCTGCACCTGAGTGATCTGTCCGTGTTTTGTTTCTCTCGGTGTCCCACCTCTCTTCTGTACCTCCCCCACACACTCTGTTGATTCGCCTGTCCTGAGTTACTGTTCGTTTGATCACTTCTCTTGCCTGCCTGTCACTCTCGTTAATCTTGTACAGGAAGAGAAGACAAACTGCTCCAAGATTGTGACGGTAACCTCACTGCTTTTCCCAGCTTTAGGTAATGAGAATCATATACAGGTGTGAAGTGAATCTCTTTCATCCATCCACCTTCACTACCTTATAATGCTTCAAACAGATAACTGGGAAGAAATGCAAAGGTAAATGAAAAAAGGGAACAGAAAAAAAAATTAAAGGTGATGTTTGTATATGTTAAATTCTATGTTCAATACTTAAAAAAAGAAAAAGAAATCACCATTTTACACTTTTCGGTCTGATTTTTAAATATTTTCAAAGAAGTCTCTTATACTCACAAAGGCTGCATTTATTTGATCAAAAGTACAGTAATTTTGTGAAATATTATTACAATTTAAAATAACTGTTTTCTTTTTCAATATATTTTAAAATGTAATTTATTCCTGTAATGTAAAGCTGAATTTTCAGCACAATTACTCCAGTCTTCAGTGTCACATGATCCTTCAGAAATCATTCTAATATGCTGATTTGCTGCTCAAGAAACGTTTTTTATTATTATCAATGTTGAAAGCTGCTTAATATTTTCGTGGCAAACATTATATATAATGTTTATAAATGTCAAACATGAAGTGGTATTGAAATGTTTGTTTTATTACAATGTTTTTATTGCTTATATGTTTTGTGCAATTGTCTATTACAATATGTGCAGCACATTGGACAACCTCGGTTGGGATAAATGGTGCTATATAAATAAATTTGACATTGACATTGACATTGACATATATAAATTATATATATAAATAAGCATTATAAATGCATTTACTGTCATTTCAATTGAATACATCTTTGCTAAATAAAAGTATTACTTTATTTCATTAAAAAACCTTACTGACCCCAAACATTTGAACAATAGTGTAAATATTTGCAGTATTGATTGCAAAATGGCTGAGAAAGATGCCTTTTGACTGCATAATGATGCACATCTTGCACAAGCCCCACATTCAGTATAAACATTGAATTTATCATTTGGGAAATTGGAAAAGGTCATGCTATAGTGGTGTAAAAACTATACACCTCACCTTTAAAAGAACAAAGAATGACTGAACAAGAACGTTTTAGAGAGAAAGACCCCTGTGGAATGGCAAGGCGCCGTGATATGACATATCTGGCTGCAGATTCTTCTACGCTGCGGGCTGCTAATGATCTCTTAAATGTGATCGGTAGAACTCTAGGGTGGTTACTGATGGTCACAGACCTGTCCGAGAGCATGGGGAACACATATTACTGATGATAGTCCCCTCACACCAGAAAGGCTCCAGATCACTTATGGGAGTCTGGGATTCTGGAGAATCCAGCATTCAGAATATGCTCAATTTGTATGGCAGAAATCATGACTTTTGGCCAGTTCAATACTGATGTCGAATGTCAGAATATAAAATGAGGCTCACGCAGAGTAATTTATTTCACATGCAGCCATTATTCCGAGATCATACTTTAAGTACAGTATTCTCGAACACACACCCTTTGAAAGCTAATTAAACTCCCAGCTGTTTCATTCATTTCAGTAGGGTTTCCCTTTCTCCTCAGATTTCAATATAATTTTAGCACTAGCCACATTTGAACAGATTTATTTAAATTCTGAGTTATGCAACTAATGGTAGATTGTAGTGTAATTGTTTTAGAAAGGAAATTAAATGTCAAATATGAAATGTGTTAGAGCAGTTTTAGTAGCTTACACTTTTAATAGATTAATCTAATGGGCAAAAATCCCATTTCTATAATTTTACACACCGTATCCAGGCGGTGTTCCTGTTGAGAGGGAAGAATGTTGGCAAAGCGAAACGTACAAGGGCTTATGATTGTTTTCTTTTGTGACATGCTGATCTCCTCCATTTAGTCTCATGTAAAAGCAGTCTAAGTTATGAATGGGTCACATTATCTGTGTGATACCGTTTATAATCATCATTCAAAGTGGAAGAGGGAATATGATACTCACCGCAAGCATTTTCTTTCTTTTTTTTGGGGGGGTACAGTTTTGGCAGGCCGGAGTTAACTAATGTACTGTATTTGCACTGATTTATGGGAAACAGAAAGCGATGATGCCTCTCTCATATCTCACATGTGTCCACAATGCTCTGCACTGGGCTGCTTTTATGTGCCAGAGTGGGCAACTGTTGACCAGCTGTTTGAAGAAGCTGCAGTTGTGTCTAGCACTCACTGGCATCCCTCTGCCACAAAGAGACACCTGTAGATGCATCATGCAACAGATATTTGCACACACAGTAGAGGACGGGAAGTGTATAGAGGCAGGGTGTATAAAAATGGCAGCTCTGTAATTCATGTGTGCCGGTTCATTGATCATTAGTGGTTGGAACTTCAGTTGATTTGTGAATATCCTTGTGCACATGGGAACTTCATACACTAAGATCTCACAGAGGGGGAGATTTATATCCCCAGTCTGCCAGTTGGGGAACATGATTAACCAAAATTCCTTTATCCTTTGCCAGTCTCTCAGTCCCTCGCTTTCCCTATGTTTCAATTTTCTGTGTTTTATAGGCATGCCATATAATGGTTCGTTGTGTAATAGTATATTGGAAAAGTAGAATTGTGTGTCATAGTTAAGAAAGGAAACAATATAAATAATATACAGTAATAATGTCAATAAATGTTATTGTTATGAACTGCGCCAAGACACGAAGGTTGAAGATCCAAATGCAGTTTATTAAAGTAAATCAAAATCGTAATCAGAATCCAGGCAAAGGTCATACACAGGCAGGCAATCCAAACAAACAGACAAATCCAGAAGGTGAGGCAGGAACGGGAAAACCAGGACACGGGCAGAGATCAAGAACCAGGAGCAATGACAACGAAGGAAACGCTCAGAAATGCAGTGGAATAACGTACAAGACTTCGCAGGGAATAATGAGGTGAACCAGGCTTATATGGGGTGAACTAAACAATATAATGAGACACAGGTGAATGTGATAATTAGGGATGAGTCCGGGCAGTGAATTATGGGAAATGTAGTTGTGAGTGAATGATAGTCTGATGTGGAGTGCCCTCAGGTGGCTCTCAAGGGCACTCCAGCTGATGACCGTTACAGTTATAATAGTTATTGATAGTGTAAAAAATGAGTAATGCATCATAAAACTATAATTATCTCTAAATATGTATATATTGAAAAAAACTTTAAAAAGTACTTATATGTTTTTGCAATATTCTATAGTAATAAAATATAAATAATATTCAATTTTAAAATAATTTTAAACAATATTAAATATTATGTTATATACAATGTTTATACATTTTAAATTTATAATGATGCATATTTTAGTTTCTATGTAAGGAAGAGTTGTGTACAAAATGTGAAAAAAGTATTTTATTGGCAATGTTCTGTGAGTGTGTTTAATACATACTAAACAAATGAAAAAAAAAAATCTGAAAATGAAAAACAAAATAATGAGAAATATACGGTGGCCGAGAGAGCTCAAAGCGCTGCAAATGAAGAAAACACCTGCAAATAGAAAAACACAAGCAAATTAAGAAAAAATCTTCATCAGTTTTACAACACACGTGTGCCAACAGAAACGCGCTGCAAAAGTTCACAACACAACCAAATACAGAAACGCGCTGCAAATTACACAGACCACAACGGAAATGTTTCCAGGGGACCTCAATAAGTGACGAACCCGGCTGGGACATGCTTATTGCTCGTGAGTATCCCTATGCCCTACTCCCTTCGAAGGGTAGATGGCACAGCCCTTGAAGTGGGACTTTGGAGTGAGCAGGGCACTCGTGTGGCATTATGTAGCCGTTTGGATCGCACTTGGTGAAGGGCAACGAATGAAAACGTAATTTCCTCATTATTTTCACCTGGGATGTTCCCATGACAACGCAAAATTAAATATGCGTTATATATATCTGTGTGTGAGTGTCTCAACTTTTAAACTTGCCATCTCATCTTTGGACCCTGCATTACCTAACATTTCTTATGAAACTTATTTAAGCATGACAAAATGTGTACAATGTAACTGATGTATAGAATAATATCTTACCCTCGTGTTCTTTTTCTCTATTTTTTATTATTTTTTTAGCTTTGATTGTTAACTCTTTTTTTCTCATTTGTATTCACATGACATTGAACATATTGTTAATACATTTTGTCAATTGTATACAAAGTTATATGTCATAAACATGTCATCTCTGTATGCTTTGTGCTCAAAAAAAAAAAAAGTAGACTTTGAGTGCATGTCCCAGCCGGGTTCGTCACTTATTGGGGTCCCCTGGAAACATTTCCATTGTGGTCTGTTCTATTTGCAGCGCGTTTCTGTATTTGGTTGTGTTGTGAGTACCGGTATTTGGAGCACACATGTGTTGTAAAACTGATGTTTGTGGGTGTTTTTTCTATTTGCTTGTGTTTTCTTCAGATGCAGCGCGTTGAGCTCTCTCGGCCACCGTAGCAATACAATTAGTAATAACAAATACTATTTTTTTAAAAAAGGTTTATATAATTGGATGACATGGATTCCATTAAAAGTCTTCAAAGTTAAACTGTTAGATGGTGGTCTGACTCTGAATTCAGCAAAATGAAATGTATATATTTCCTTTTGTCTAATTCTAGCAGACAACTCACTTTCTGCTGCCAGCTCTCAGTGACTGTGGTCTGGCAAGGCAAGTGCCCTGTAGGTCAAGGGGCATGATTTATTAAATGTTAATTTTTTTCTAATTAACATTTAAAGGGGCAATATCATTTTCGTTAATGAGCGCTGGAACCCGGCTGATGACCCTACAGCCTGCCAATATGTAGGCGCCGGAGAAGGTACGTCAGGCAGCAATGCCTTAGCAGGTAAAGATCTACCTGTGTAATATCTGTTATTATTAAATGATTTGAAATGATTCAGTTACAAAATTATTAAAATATGTGGTTATATGTCTTTATGTGGTTATATGTTATATGGTTTTCCTGCTGCTTTCTTACCTTCAAAAAACTCTATCCATCTCAGTTCTGCCCATCTTCTCCCTGTTCATTTCCTCTCCAGCAGTTCTAGGTGTAGTTGTCTGGCAGTCTGATGTAGTCTTGCCACCATCACCTGCTGAATCCCTCTCTTCGTGTTCCCCAGCCCCCCACAGGTTGAGTTACACCAGATGTGGAGCCTTGCTGTTGGGAAGGCTAATTGTTTTCCACTGCTACAATCTCATTGGAGTTTTTTTTTCACATGTTCATAAATGCATTTAACATTAGTTTTTGGTCTTCTTTTTCAGACGTCCCAGGCCACAGTCGTGTCTAGTGAGGAGAGCAGAGCTGAGAGAGGAATGACTTGCTCATTGAAGTACATGGAACATTTTCCTCTGCCAGCTTCAACCACTGGAGTGGAGCAAAGCCATAACCATGATAGATTGTCCCCATGCGAGCATGTGTGGGTTTGCGCAGGTTTGTACCTGTTTGTTTGTGAATATAGTGTCTATTTACACACACAAACACACTCTGTGCCTGGCTGAATGTGTGTCTGTGACAATTTCAGACAATTTGTGCAGCAGGGTGTGTAGCTCTTCGCTTTGCTGAACGTGTGTATGTGAGCTTCGGTCTCTCGGGCCAGGCCATAACAGTGATGGATGGTCCGTGTGTGTGGAGGCCGTTATTATTTGTTATGTGAGCGGGTGTGTGTGACAGCCGTTGTGGGCCGTACACCTGCTGTGCGAGCTGAGAGGCCGAGCGGGAAGAACAGCTGTACGCATTGATTTAGCAGCTCACTCCACAGTCTGCAGGAACAAATCATGCAACAGCTAATAAAACCTGCCTTTATGATCGCGGCCCAACTGCCCCCAAAACAACTGGCTACATCATGTGTTTCTCTAACACCCGCTATTGCTCAAAATTAAACCCTGGACTAAGGTGTCACTTCTGGCCTCGGCAGGTTTAAATGTCTGAGCTAGCGAGTTTTTGAAGTGGATGTGAAACCAAATGCAGATTTTTTTTTTACTTTTTTCACTTTTTGGAAAAAAAGTGTAACATTGTAGGTTGTGAAAGCAAGGTATTATATTTTACCTATAGGGCTATCAATTGATTTAAAAGAAAATCACATGACATGCTAATGAAATTATTTGCATATATCAATATTTGCTGAGAAAATTCTCCAAATGAAAATTTCATTCAGTTAAAATATTGCATTATTACATTATTGTGCCAGATGTTTATAAATTGGGGTCGCGAGAAAACTTTGAGAGACAAAAAAAGATTTTACAAAAGTTGTTTTAGGGCTGTCAAAGTTAACATGTGCACTTTATGGGACAGTTCACCCACAAATGAAAATTTGCTGTCATTTTGCTTACCCTCAGGACATCCAAGATGTAGGTGTCTTTTTTTCTTCAGTAGAAATGTAAAGAAGATTTTTAGCTGAAACCGTGGTCCTTGGTGATTCATAATATAATGCAAGTCAATGCCTTTGAGAGTCAAAAATCATAAAGGCAAAACAAAATCAATACCGGTGGTGGCTTGATTTGTGAAGGATCATGTGACACTGAAGACTAAAGTAATGGCTGCTGAAAATTCAGCTTTGCCATCACAGGAATATATTACATTTTAAAATATATTATAACAGACACCAATTAAATTCTAATAATATATAAAAAAAAAAATTGCAAATTTTGCAATAAAAAATTATTAATCGTTTCTTGACAATTTCATAAACACATAAAAGTTTTTTGTTGTTGTTGTTGTTTTTTTACATTTCTTTATAAATGGCATCAACAAGTTTTGAAACACCTGGAATACTGTATGCATTGTCGGCACTAGGCACTACAAAAATTCACTATATTGTTTTATTTCTATATCATTAAACATAAGCCTTTTACTGGCTTCTAGTCCACAGCCGTACATTTTACCATTGAGTTTGTCCGTGTGCCCAACACGTTTTTGCGTGAAGGTAGTTTTTAAGTGTTTGGTTTTTACAAACATAGACATCTTTGGCTGTTGCATTGTGTCTTGCACCATGAGCGACGTTTTTAAAATGTGCTGTCAAATTTAAAACAGTTCAAAGCATCTCAAAACTTCTTCACTCTGTTCTATTCAGTCAAGAGCCGTCCAGCTGTTTGAACAGTGCTTGCTCACTTTCTGCTGCCAACTCTCAGTGACTGTCCTGTTGGCAAGTGTCCTGTTGGTTAAGGGGCATAACGTATTAAATGTTTTTATTTATTTATTTATTTTTTATTAAATTATTTGATATTATTATATCAGAAGGTTCATGTGCTGGTGTCGTCTCAAGAGTGTTGGCATTCCTGAAGGAGATTAGCTTTCTGATCCAGGCCTGTGTGTCTTTACACAGCTGTATGTTTGCTGTCTGGCCTGTGTTAGGCTGTGTCCCATAACAGTGCCCCCATTGTTAGTAACGGGAGCTATGGTGTGTAGACAGACAGAAAAAGGGGGACCAGCCGAATACCAGAAGATTGGACATGGCTCCTGTTTCAGTGAAATCGACATCTGACACACACACAAACACAAACTAGAATGACACATATACAATATATGGCCAATCAGTATGTTGACACCCAAAAACACCACAGCCACAGCCTCAGCCTCAAAATGATGGGTGTTATTTGAGACATATGCGACTAAAATATGCGGTTATATATCTCACACACCGAGATTCACAGCAAAAATTCCTTTCTAGATATTTTAAGGCCAATTCACCAATGAAGTCCAGGCATGCACATAAACAACCAAACATGTACAAACATTTTTTCAGCAGCCATTTGCTCCTCTTTCCACACAGTATCTACAGTCTGGTGACAACTGGCCCATGGAGTGCTGGTGTGATGCTGTCATAGCTGGAGAGTCGGCCACCTGTTAAATGGCTGGGGTGCTACACTGTCAGAAGAACTGGAATATTTGACGCACGGGGTGCTACACTGTTATAAGAACCGTAATATTAAGCAAGCTGGGCGCGATGTTGTGATAGCCACTGGAACATTGTTAAAGAACTCACATGTTAAGCCCAGATGGACCCCTGGTGCTTTGGTGTGAACGTGTGGACTGGCTGTGGCTTATTGTGCTCGACCAGTGGCTTGTTAGTAGTTGGTTATGTCTGGGTGATATAAATTATATATAGAATGATATATTGATGATATTAAAGTATACTATCAGATTAAATGAAAGTGATTAAATGATCAGGCACATTTCTGCTTCAGGGGTTGTTATTGTGATTTTTTTTTTTTTAAAGGTGGTGGGGTCGTTTTTATGTATTTTGACTCTAAATTACATACAATCAAATCAATCTATTAAATAATGAGCATACATTTATGAATAGTAAAAACTGTTTTTACAGTGCCTTCATTCACCTCAAACTAATGCTTGTCAATGATTTTTGCAAAAATTGTGTGAACATCACTGAGCGTTGACAATTAGTATACGCTGAATTATGTAATGCAGTGAAATCGACAATAAATGACAATAGTTGTTGCATGGATCTAATGAAATAAACTAACTAATACCATAACTGATAAGTAATTAAACTAAACATGAAATGACAAAATTGTATACAAATCATGATGAAAGACACTACTGTATATGCGGTGCTTTTTTTTTTTTTTTTTTTGCAGTAATGCACAATATCTATCACATTATTTTCTACACACATTATATTTTGTATGAATAAAAATAAAAAAATGCAATAAAAAAGAAACCTTCCAATACCCCTTTGCTACACTTTTTGACATCTCAACCTATACTACTCTTCACATCTGTGCAGGGTTATTATTGACCAAGATGAAACTAAAATTAAACTAAAATAGAAAAACAAATTTAAAACCTTTTGTTACTTGAAATAAAATAACCTTTGATTTATATATATATATATATATATATATATATTGTTTTACTTATTTTATTTAAGGCTAGTTGCCAAGACAGCATTTCTTATTTTCATTTAGTTTAGCATGATGTTGTCACAGTGGGTTGCAGGAAGGCAGACAAAGATGATAATTTCCAATACAATGTTTTAATAATAATCCAGAAGACAGGTAAACAGGCTGAGCAACACACACTTACAAATAAAAATGTAAATATATAGATATAAATAAATTGTATATAAAAATATTTATAGGCATATTAAAAACTAATAAAATTGACAAAAACAAAACAAAATTACCAAAACTATAAAATAGAAATGTAAAAATAACTTAATCAAATTATTAATAAAAACTAGAATCTCACTGATACTTTAATAATAATGGCTCTGATACACTGATCTATATAAATGTCATTCTACTGTATATAGATCAGTGCTCTGATACATACATTTGGTAATGATCATTTCTTATAAACAGGCTTTTTTTCTGTGGATTTGAATTATATTTATCAATCATTAATTTATTCAATTTAAAATGAGTTTCAAAGGCCAATAAAAGGCTGAATACTTCATGAAAAAAAGATGGCATACTGACTGTAATGTAATGTAACAAGCCTTTTAAATCCCCTACAATATTTGAGGTGGCAGTTATGAAATGTGAATGAAGAATTTGAGTAAAACTGCAGTGCTGAGAGATTGACTTTGACAACTCAGTCTCACACACTCCGGCTGCCTATGATATCTGTTTCAGGAGTCCCGCAGGAAAGTTAGGAACCGATATGCTAAAATAATCATCCGTCCTTCTGTGTGTGTGTGTGTGTGTGTGTGTGTGTGTGTGTGTGTGTGTGTGTGTGTGTTTGTGTGAGTGGATTGTGTGAATATATGTATATATTTTTAGAGGATATATGCTACGGCATGAGCATTGGCACACATGTGCATTTCTGTGTATTCTGATCACTCTCAGTGTGTGTGTGTGTGTGTGTTGGCCTGCTATCCTTATGTTTTTTCCATAGACAGATCTGGAAAGGAAAACCTAACATTTCAAGAAGACCTACAGCTGCAGCATTTCATCACATTTTTATTACAGGTGCATATACAAATTACTAGCCACTGTTAAAGCAACGGACCTGAACATGATTAAAGCTACTCCTCACACGCCTTCCTGCATGATACTGTGACCTCTCCCATAATGCACTTTACAATATTTCTAAATCTTCTGTGAACAGGGTCCTGCATGACAAAAAAAAGGTATTTTAGCAAAGTATAAATTATCATATCATACAATAAGGAACCACAGTTTGCAAGTGTGGGTATCTGCAGGTTGGAGTAATGGGTGTGCCGAAAGGTGGAGAAAGGTCTTTATCATTGGTCGCGAAAGCTGTCTGTCTGTCTCTTCAGTTTTTTTGTTGTTGTTGTTGTTGTGATGATTCGATTATGTTGTGTCATACAACAAATTGATTATGTATTGACACACAAGACAATTATTGCCCAATTTTGTTTATTTTCATCAATTACATGTCCATTGATTATAGTTCAACTACTGTATATAGCCAACATTAGCATGATCACACTGTATTATTGTTAATACTATCACTTTAGGTAAAGGTATTACAGAACATTGTTGAGGAAGCTGCTTTGAAACTGCAATTCATTACTAAGCAGTTAAACTACAGTCAAGCCCCTTTAAAGATTAGGTTTACCTGAAACATACAAACCAGTGTCATGATAAAGTCTCTCTTGCTAGCACAGAGATTATTTTGTAAATTAAAGCCCAATTGAAATGTGCTAAGTTTGCATTGTAGTGGGAAATGTCTAAACAGAAGAGACATACAACTAATCTGAAATTTTAGTGCTTTTTGATTTGAGTGCAGCATTTGACACTGTTGACCATGGCATTCTTATTATCCGTAGCCCCTCTTACCTGTGGTGTTCCTCAAGACTCCGTTTTGGTTCCAACCTTGTTTTCTCTGTATATGCCTTAGGTTACATTTTTAGGAAGCATGCAGTGTCTTTTCATTTTTATGCAGATGACACCCAAATCTATTTGACCTTTGAAACATAATGACAAGAAAGGTTTAGAAACCTTGCTTGCATGTTTAGCCGATACAACATCTTGGATGCATTTAAACTTTTAATACACTTTAAATGAGAGTAAGATGGAAGAAATTGTTTTAAAACAATTTTTAATTTTGGCAATTTAAATTCCAACATCAAACCAACTGTGAGTAATTTTTGATTCCTCCCTTAAAGGAGAACTCCGGTCAATTTTAACATTGAGCTCATTTTTTTGTAAATTTGGAGTGCTGTCAGTACAGAGAACAACGACAAAAATCGGTGTTGCCTACACCGTATTATCCTCTTTTTAAAATTTGCACCCTGTTGACTTAAATGGGGCGAGTTTTAAACCTGCTTTTAGCCTCTTAACATCCTTGATGTGTCATTACAAGTGCCCAGCCATGTGAGTGATTCCTTCAGAGTGGTCCACAGTAGTCGATTGTCGAGTTCACGCGCATAGGTTATCACGCGTATAGGGGTATCACACATCAAGGATGTTAAGAGGCTAAAAGCAGGTTTAAAACTTGCCCCATTTAAGTCAACAGGGTGCACATTTTAAAAAGAGGATAACACGGTGTAGGCAACACCGATTTTTGTCGTTGTTCTCTGTACTGACAGCACTCCAAATTGACAAAAAAATTAGCTCAATGTTAAAATTGACCGGAGTTCTCCTTTAAGTTTGGCCAACATAATACAGTAGTGAAGTCAAGCTTCTTTCATTTAAAACTTCTGTCCAAAGTCTTTCCTATCTCTTAAATATCTTGAAAGAGGCTTGTTTTCATCTTATCTTGTTTGGACTATTGTAATTCTTCATATATTGGAATTTCCCAATCCTGTCACAGCTTCAAATAGTTCAAAACGCTGCAGCCAGATTTTTAACATGGGGTCCGTAAGCATGAACATATTTATTTTAATGTCTCTCAGTTGGTTGCCAGTGTGTTGAATTTAAAGTACTCTTGCTTGTTTTTAAATCCCTAAATGGTCTAGCGCCTTCTTATTTGTCAGATTATTTCAACTTGAGTAAGCCGGTCAGATGCTTGCAATCCACAGACAATAATACTCTGTCCTATCCAATATCAAGATTTGTTTTATATTTAGGACGTTTCTTTTGTACAGCACAGAGAAGAGAAGAGAAGAGAAGAGAAGAGAAGAGAAGAGAAGAGAAGAGAAGAGAAGAGAAGAGAAGAGAAGAGAAGAGAAGAGAAGAGAAGAGAAGAGAAGAGAAAAAAAACATCCCAGCTTTTGTGCTGTTTTAATATTAAAATAATTTGTCTATTCTTTCTAATTCTAATGACAATTATTGGCACTCACATTTAAAAGTTTATAGGTTCAGTTAACATTTTTTGTAATGTTATTGAAATAAGTACTTCTGCTCACCACGGCTGAATTTATTTGATCAAAAATACAGTAAATCCTCAATATTGTGAAAAATTATTACAATTTAAAATGACTGATATATTTTAAAATACAGTGTTCTGTGATGG
Source organism: Squalius cephalus (assembly GCF_949319135.1). Taxonomy (NCBI): domain Eukaryota; kingdom Metazoa; phylum Chordata; class Actinopteri; order Cypriniformes; family Leuciscidae; genus Squalius; species Squalius cephalus. The sequence goes on from NC_137130.1 coordinate 21,622,907, forward strand.
CAAAGCTGAATTTTCAGCATCATTACACCAGTCTTCAGTGTCAAATGATCCTTCAGAAATCATTCTAATATACTGATCTGATGCTCAAGAAACATTTCTTATTATCAGTGTTGAAAACCGTTGTGCTGCACATAAAAGTTCATAGTAAGATGAACTTGCTGTGGGGACAGGTTGGCTACAACAATGGCATGTTATAGTATCTTTTTGTCCTGGTTTCTGTCTCCTTAATGATAATTCTGATATAAATCTAAAGCAATCAGTTCAAAATGGTATTCGCAGGGTTTACCTCTGCAAAGAAAACAATGATGAAATCATTCTGGATCCATAGCCTTGTCAACATTGTCAACCTTGAACATACAACTGTGCGACTCAATAAGGCGCGACCAGCGACTGTATAAGCTCCACACACCCCCCCACACCCCCCACCGCAAAATCACACACAAAAAAAAACCTTATCTTTTTGTTATAGCACTGTAAAATGAAGAATTTTATGGTACTAAATAGGCCATAATTACAGCACAGCACCAACTCAAACTTTTATGTTTTACGGGACTTAAATTTACGGCAAAAAAAACACAATGTAAAAAAACCTGTGAAATTTACGGTAAAAAAACGTCAGCTTGGTTGCCAGTATTTTACCGTAAAAAATATGGTAGCAACCTTACTTTGGACTTTGGCTGGCAATGTCAATTTAGAGAAACAACAAGAACAGAAATAAGAGAAGCGATGAGCAGAAACATAAAAACTACAACTGACTTCAGCCACAGCCTTAGTTGAAATCAACTGGGACCGAGATGGGTCTTGTGCATGTTGCCCACTTGGGTCCCACTTAGTACCAAGTGCAATCCTACATGAAATTCATCTGGGCAATTAACATGGGGCCATTATGGAACCCGCGGACAATCCCAGTCAGAGCCCATTTTTCAGCCCATTTCATACCCATATGGGCCCCACATACAAATGTTGGCTGGGTGAAGATAAAAAAACATTAAATCTCTCAAGATCTCATCAGAGGATTAAACAACTCCACAAACAGCATTACCAGCTTCACTTAGTACTAACCAGATTGACTTCTACAGTTCTGTTTGAGAATTAACAGAGGTTAAGATGTTGATGATTTATTGTTTCATTTGAAGTTACCATGATGGTGATCAGTGACTGCTTTAATTGGGCTCTTGACCCTTGACTTTCCAACATTAGTTTATCTCTGACTGCTGTAACTCTGTGTTTATAAGACACGTTGGTTATGGGAAGAAAATCAGAGAGAAAATGAATCAGGTGATGTCGGTTATGTGTTGATGATGACAATCATCATGAAGTGGCCTGATTCACTGAGCTCATATAGAGTCTTATCTTTGATTATATGGGTCATTAATTTTACATGATGGATTGTAGTAGCCCTATGATTCTACAGCATATGATCCATCAGTGTTATGATAATCTGAAAAATTAAAAAAATTGTGCACAATAAAGGTTTGAACTACTGCATCTTTCAGACACACACAGACAGCAAGATTCAGCATATGAATCTCAACAACGGTGATGATAAATGTTCAGTGCATGATGGGAGCCATCAATCAAATCTCATCAATATCTCCCAGCATGCATTGCAGCATGAATAAATTATGCTGAATTGTCTTAGTATTTTCTTTTATTATTATTATCTGCTTTTATTTTTGCTGTTGTTTTTGTTGCAACTTTTACCTTTTTTTGTGATTTTCAGAGTTTTATCTGATTATTCTGTTGATTGTCACCGTTGTTGAGATTAATACGCTGATTCTTGATTTCTGTGTTGGTCTAAATCGTACAGTAGTTCAAAACCTTTTTTGAACACCATGTGTTTTTAAAGTTCTTCAGATTATCTGTTTGTCACTGCTACCTCGCATGCGGTATGGTCACAGCTATTATACTCAAAAATGTAAAATCTATTAATATTAAACATTCCTCATACAATGAAAGATAAGACTCATTATGAGATCAGTGAATCAGGCCACTACATGATGTCATCATCAACAAATACCCAACAACACCTGATCACAATTTCTCTCTGATTTTCATGCCATAACGAATGTGTTTTATAAACAAACAGTTAAAAAAGTCAGAGAAAATCTAAAGGGTCAAGAGCCCAACTAAAGCAAACACTCATCTCCATAATGGTGACTTCAAACTTTATTATTTTCAATAAAACATCAACATCTAAACGTTCTCAATAATAACTTTTATGACAAATTGTTTTGTAATACAATATTTTTAAATTACAGGCAACGAAGATTTTTTTTTAATACCATAAACTGAAGTTCAGTGCCATAAAACCTAAACTATTACTAACGTATATTTTTCGGTAAAGCACTTGCAACCAAATGCCAGTTTTTTACCGTAAACTTTAGATCACTACCGTAAAACCTAAAATATTACTACCATATTTTTTTATGGGTAAATAGCTTGCAACCAGCTGCCAGTTTTTCATTTTTTTACTGAAAATTTTAGTTCAATGATGTAAAATACAAAAATTGCTACCATATTTTTTTACGGTAAGGTACCGTAAATGCAACGGTAAGGTTTTTTTTAGTGTACTTCCAAAATCCGTACATTTAACAGTATTTTACTGAAATGTCCCGTGAGAGCTATTACAGTTTTTCACTGTATATATTAAGGGGACATACTGTTAAGCAATTAACATGTCTTTTCCATTGCTTTTTTACAGTTTTTTACTGGGACAATTCTGAAAAATTTTTACACTCCCGGTCATTTGGCTGCAACATTGAAGGAATAAATATTTGAATTATAATTGCCATTTCTGCACTTGAAAATAATGATAACAGACTATTTCAGAAGTGAACAGCATGTCTTGTGGCGGCTCCATGTATTTGCACAGTAATATAAAAAGTCAGGACCTGGGGGCCGATTCATACTTGTACCCAGGGCTCCTTAGGAACAGCCTTTAAATTATATGAAAGGAAAGGGCTGCCAGACAGAAAATTAAGGAGGAAAAAACTTTTCAAGTTGAAATATTCACTGGACACAACTTCTGGGCCCCAGACGTCCCTTTACGGCTCTCAGTCCCCTGCTCTCAGAATGAGTTTCCGCTCCATTTTTCCTACATCAAGGAACTGTCTGCACCCCAGTCCTTCTTACCCCCACAGCCCTCTCGATAGTTTAATTATTGCACAGCAATGTCAGCGGATCCATTTTAGGTCTCCGATTTACTGCAGGCTTCTCACTGATGTATTGAGCCCCAGTCACAGGTATGAAGGCTCGGCCTGTCGGCATCCAATGAACACTCGGGGATCCGGTGGGGGGCTCCATTTGTGAAAGCCATCATCCTGCTTTACGCCTGTGACCTTCACATGTCCAAATGCTGTAAATATCCCAGTGGCCTTTGCAGAAATGCACACAGGCCGCTAACCCATCCCACAGAGCCCCCATAGTGTTTGAATATAATTAAACTTTAAAAGAAGGTCGCATGTCTGACCTCCTGTAATTATGGCCTTGTGTGATTTTTCACACCTTCACCTGTTGAGTCAGATTGATTTGACTGGCAGTATTTCACGTAAAACTGAGGTAGGTCAAGAGTATGAAACAAATGATTCCTTGGTGTATCCTCTTTTTAAAATGTGATACTGTATGTATTACAATGGATGTGATACCAAAAACACAGAACTCTGTTAAAGCCATCACCGCCTCATTCTCTGTCTACTCTAGATAGGCAGCGTTACAGCAGCAGTGGGGAAAGTCACGGCTTTGGGTTACATGAGTTCCTGTGGTCCTGAGCAAGAACGGCAATTTAAAGAGCTCTGTGAGTGCGGGTCCCTGAGAGCACTTCATCAAGACCCTGGAGCCGGAGGAAGTAGACTTGACTGTCAGTTACTGCACAGGAAAGGACCCAGTGTAAGTTTTACAAGTGTTTGTCTCTATATAATTCTTCCGCTTGCTTTGTCAACCTCACACGTTCTGTTTCAGTTCTGTCTTTTTTTTAAGGTGAACCTTTAATTTAAATGGAAAGAAAAAAAATTGCTGCATAAAATAAGAAACGTTTTCTGCATAATTAAATGTAAGCAAATTAGTGACATTGAGCAGGTGAAACTTTCTGTACAAAAGGTCTGATTTCCTTGCCTCTTGAGCTTCCACCACTGTCAGGATACAGGCACGGAGACAGAGGTAAGTGAATCCAAACACAGCTTTATTCAAGTTGACAATAGTGCAAGGTGAGTATTCAGTGAGTTCAAGTGCAGATTCAGTGAAGATCACTCGGTGCAGGGCAGACAGCAGGTAAGCATGTACACTTCAGGTTTGTAGATACCAAACAGTCAGTTCATAAACACTTGTCTTTTCTCTTTCAGATGCAGTCGATAGCAAGCAAGCTCGGAGGAAACACTGGAATCCAAAGAGGATTCTGGGGAATGTAGTGCAGAGATAGACGGTGAACGTGACAACCACCAAATACTGTGGCATTTTGAAATATAATAATAATAATAATAGTGTTTTCTTAAACTGCAGATAATTAATATGTAATACTTCAACTAAAAAATAGAAACATTTTTAATAATGGTTTGAGATAATTTGACTACATTTGTATGAATATATAAAAGATACAAAAAATGTTTTAAACATTCACTGTATAATGTATTTTATAATGAATTTATCTGGATATTAATTTTATGAAAATGGCATCAAATTGACACCAGTGTCCTCAGGATCCAAAGGTAAAATCTGCAAATACACACAGAAATCTGCAGTTTACTGTCACATACTCTTAACTATTTTAAACCAGTATTTTGCTTGTTCTTTTATCATTAATATGCATGCAGGTTAATTAATTGAGAAATCACATTTAATATTTGTCGTTTTAAAAATATATTTGTCCATTTACAGTAAGTAAAATACTGTATATCATTTCCCTTATCTAAATTTTATCCTAAGATAGCATGGACATGTTATGCATCAACTTCCCATCTGCATTGCACTTAATTTGTGGTCATTCTAGAATACTCTAATATCCAGCATACGCACCTCCACAGATACACTTTAAATATATATATGGCAGTTATGTTAAATCTGTGTGTGGCATGTCCTACACATGTTGAAACATTTGCAGAGAAGGGTAAAATTTTGTGTGTTCATGACAGCCAGGTTTCTGTCAGGATTCATATCACTCCACAGCCTTTAGTGCCACGCGTCTGTCCAGGGGTGAATACGTCTCTCACCAGCACATCTGGCCAGCAGGAGAAGCCTACCAAAGTCCCTTCTACACACACACATGCATGACCAGACAGAATGTTTTGAAAACATACTATTAATTCATTACGCATTTAGAGAATGTCATATTTTACTTGGGACAGAGGTTAAGTGTGTATTTGTCATACAAATCTAATAGTTTGAATGTGTTTTGACTTCAAAACTGGCATAGGAGAATGTGTATCTCACATAAGGAGTTTTTGTTGGGAATGATTATAATATATGTATATATAATTATGTGGACTTTTAAATAGATCCTAAATAGATTGTAAATAGATCCTAATTAGAGGGAAAAGTCTCCTTTGTTTCACCATGTAATGGGTTTAAACTTGTTTGACCTATGACCTCTAAAACATGGGCTCACTTCAGGCTGTGTTTGAATGCTGAGACTGACAGGAAACGTAAATCATTTAAAGCTGATGAAAGCTGTGTGCTTTTGCCACTGAAAGGTTTGGAATGCTCTTAGACTTCTTACGAATCAAGAGAAGGAAATTACACATTATGCAAGATCACACAAACAAAATAGTTGTTCGAAATATCAGAGCAACACACAAGTCGTTTCATTACTGAATGAATTAGTGTTTATGAACTAATTGGTTTAGTGACCAATTCAATGACTCACTCATAAAGACAGTCAACTTGTTTCAGGATTGAATGAATCGGAATTTGAAACAAATCGATTGACTGAATGATTTAATTACACATAAAGACTGGCTGCATCCGAAATCACATACTCTCTTCTAAAAAAGTATGTTCTATATAGTGTGAATGTGTGTAGTATGAATGACGTACTCCATTCATCATATTGTCATTATCATGTGACCTACCAGCATCAGTTGTGTTGCTTCACTTCATGGGATAGTAAAGTGTCCATGGTATTAACACTTCAGAATCTCGCAGGAAGTAAGTCATCCAGATACTTTTTGCCTACTCTTTGATGTGTACTGTGAATTGAGTTATTCTACTCAATTATTACTTTTCTATAGTGTCACAAACTGTTTTTCACTTACTTTATAGTATGCTATTTCGGATGTAGCCAGTCACTCGTTTCATTCCTTAATGAATCAATGTTTTGATCAAATCGATTGACTGAATATTTCAATGACTCACTCAATCAGTTGTCGCCACCTACTGGTGCAAGGATGTAAACACTGACACTGAAAAATCCGCACCACTAATGCACAGACTCTATAACAAACACTGACAAGTTATACAGAGTTACAAACAGTGAAAAGTGCCTGTGCTGTGAAATATCAGCACTCTTGGAATGGAACTCTTGGAATATTATTTAATTTTTAATTAAAGGAGCAGAATAAATCTATTCCACGGTGGATTGACAATTTTACAACCTGCAAAAATGAAGAATAACTGTGTTTCATGGGAACTAAGACTAATCTGTTGATCAACTCACATGCAGCCACCAGGCTACACTGTTCCGTCTGCGTGTGTATGCATGATCAGGACAGAATTTGATTACACTTGGCAAGTGATTTGGCAAACAAGCTGTATATAAGGTGGCAGGTTGGAGAGGGGAAAGTTGCTGATGAAAACTAGGTGGGGGGAGAGCAAGGGTTGAGTATTAGTGTTTGAACTGAACTGGTAAGTTACATTTAAAAAAAAAATCTTCTCTGTATTTCTCTTCTCTAGCTTGCTTTCTAATCAAGTTGTCAGATAAACCTGGCATCGTATATTATGAATGTTGTTGGCTCCTTGATGCAGGATAAACTCTCTTGGATGAACGCGTCTGCTAAATACATAAATGTAAAAAGCAAATCCATTTGAGTTATAAATTGACATGCCACACAATTAATAAGTTTCCCTTTTGAGCAGACTGGTGATGTTTAGCTCTGAATCTGCTCTGATCTCCTCTAATCTGAGACGTAGAGCTCTTTTAGTGTGAACAATGCGTGCTGTTTTTGAACATTGTCACCCTTGCCATCACCTACTTACTTGCAGTCCAATTTACTATATTTAGCTCCACGTCTCCTGCACTCTGGACGCAAGCCCTCCCCCACTGACATTCTGATTTCATCTGTCTTTGTTGGCCTGTCAGGCTCCTGTGCCTGCAGACATCCTTGGGTGTGAGGTAAACTTTCTGATAAGCTGTGAAAAATGTTGTTACACGTTAATGATTGATGCTGCAGAAAGATGATGGATGCGCGTCCAACCCCTCAACCTCTCTCACTCTTGTGATAAACCATGTGTCTCATCTTGTTGTACTATTAAAAGGGGTTAAAATGAGGAATCACATTTTCCTTGATCATTTAAGAGAGAAGGGTCTAAAGGTTTTGGCATTATAAGCAGGCCTTATGGGAAAAAAATAAATAATAGAAAAAGTTTGGTACGATTTTTTGGGTACGAAAATCTGACGCCAAATGATAGTGTAAGATATGGCCTTTTTATACAATCTCTATGTTGGTTCTGAGGGTTAAAGGCACACTATGCAGTTTCTGTTTTTCTCAAACAGCGACCCCTAGAGTTGCTGCGGAGTACTTGAATTTAACTTTACTGTCTTAAATACCACTCACGCAGAGCCGTCTCTGCACTCTTCCGACCGCGCTTTCTTTGTTTTCTTCATCGACTCTGCCATGATTCACGTCTGAAATGCGTGCTAGTGTCTTCCATAGAGGCTGCTTCATATGTTGTTGATGTATGTGACGTCATTGATGTAAAGCAAGTCGTGATACCCCCCCCCCCCCCCGCCCCCCAAACTTTTACTATTACAACTTTTTATACGTTTTTACTATTACAGCTATCGAGATTAACAAATCGTGAGAAGTTTTTTAAGTATTTAGATCTATTCTCATCACATAAAAGGTTGCAGTGATGAGCATTGAGCAGATGACAGCCTGTTGATCGCGTGAATGAAGATCTTATCACTGCAACGCAGTTTCTGCGAGAAACAACGTGAAGTTGAGTGTTTAGTCACTGGCTGATGCATAAACTGATGCATAAACAGTATTGAACGACTTTGAGAGAAAGATTATCTGTCTGAACTTGAACAATTACGCATCAGAAATTCACATAACCCACTGGTTCTCCAGAGGCTCGGATGAAGGAACTAAAAAAATACTTTTGTGTTCATTTGTACATCCAAACACTGAGCAACTGCCATGCTTCGTTCGCTTGTTTGCAAGCCATGATGTCTCTCTAGGAAAAAACAATATCGCGCTGGATCTAGATAACACAGTGTAAATTATCGTTAATAAAATCACTACTTACCGCTTGCGGGAATGTAACGTAAGTTGAAATTGCCCCCTTCGTCAGTATGAGACGCTGAGAGAAGCCTGGCTGCTTGATATTGTCCCAGGTTAGAAAAACAGTCCGTGGTGAAATGGGCAGAGCAAACTAACAACTTTTAATTAAACTGTAGCGGTATCCGATTATAGATAGATAGATTATAGATAGATCTACCATTTTCCCTATGATCCTCGCTTGTTTCTTCACCTGCAGAACTTCCGATGATTCGGCTGCGCAGTTCCGCCTGGCATTGAACATGGGCTGGCATATGCAAATTTTTGGAGGCGTACATATTAATGATCCCGACTGTTGCGTCACAGTCGGTGTTATGTGGAGATTTGCCTGTTTTTCAGGGGTGTTTTTCAAAAACGAGATTTAAATAAGAAGGAGAAAACTATGGTGTTTGAGACTCACTGTATGTCATGTCCATGTACCTACTGAACTCTTGTTATTTAACTATGCCAAGATAAATTCAATTTCACATTCTAGGGCACCTTTAAAATGATTTCAAAGCTGTTATATTAAGGTACAAATCTTAAATAGTGTGCCTTTAATGTAAGAACTCAGTTTTCTCTCTTCTCCTTCTCTGAAAGAGACAGCAGCCTGGCTATAACTCACACACACTGATGTGTGGACAGGCAAACAGATGGAAAAGATGATCAAAAGAACTCCAGAACACAGATGAGAGTGTAGTTGTTTCATTCCAATAAGAGTTATTCATTTTGGTTGTTCTTTTTGAGTCATGACACAACTGAAAGCAGTTAATGTTGGCATGTATGAGCACAAGAAACTCTTTTTTTAGTGTAAATGTGCATTAAACAGGTTTAGGGTTTCTTGTTTAATCTGTTTCAGCTTTGGGCATGTGCAGTAATGTTTCTTAGGAAAAACTGATGATGGTTAAAGTGTGATGTTGGATGTTGTTGGTTTAAAGCAGAGGTTTAATGTCTGTGTATAGGCTTGACCTGAGTTAGCTGTGCATTATGGGAGTGTGTATATGTACGGTTATGAACTGAGTCCTGAGGTGGTTTGTTTTCCCAGCTGTTAGGAGGGAAAGCCCAGTCCCATGTGACCTGTGTTTCTCCAGCTGTTCTCAGATCAGCCGCCTCAGCTGGGACCAGAGCAGGACCTCGATAAAAGGCTGTCTCTCACATGACTCAGTTTGTTTCTCTGATATTTAAACTCACATTCTCCTAAATTTTTGTTGCAGGATCTGATGGTTTACACTAAGATTTCCTGAAGGAAGGAGAAAAGGTTTTGTTTTACTGACACTGTTTACACAACTATTTTCTTAATAAGCATTTTTTTTTTTTTTTAGAAAAAAAAGGTTAAACATTTAAATTTATTTAAAAAAAAAAAACTTTATACCCACAGTTTGAAGTAAATATTTTTTTGCAAGGACATATAAAATGGGTCAAAATTGACAGTAAATTAATTTATAATGTTACAAAAGATTTTGTATTACAGATAAATGCTGTTCTTTTGAACTTTCTATTCATCTAAGATGGAAAAAATGTATCACAGTGTCAGTTTCATCAGCATCGGCATAAAATAATGATTTCTGAAAGGATCATGTGATACTGAAGTAATGATGCTGAAAATTCAGCTTTGCATCACAGGACTAAATGTTTTAAAACATTCAAATAAAAAAAAAACAATTATTTTAAATTGTAATAATATTTTGTTTTTATCTTTAATGGTAAGCATAAGACTTCTTTCAAAAAATATTACTGACTCATATATTATATGAAGATATTTTGAATATACTGTATCTTGTTTTAAGTATGGTAAACTAGACAAAATATTAATTAATAAAATGACATTTTGCAGTGTTAATAATGACGACAGATGAAAAGATATAGGCTATAAGGATAATGTAGCACAAAATGGTTAAGGACATGCAGGAAAAGGCACCAGAAAAAGAGTAACATAAAAGTGTTATGACAAACATTGTACCCTTGAAAGTGTACCCATGAGGTTTTGACTGCTGTATGGAATATAAGTCCTCTGGTCTTAAAGGGTTAACATATTAGTGCGGACAGTCCCAGCTGGTCAGACACGTCTGTCAGCACAGCTATTACAATCCTTTCTGCCAAGGGAAGGGGAGCGGGGCCAGTGACCTTGGAACCAACTGAACATCATTTTCTGCCTGCCACCCAACACATTACTTTTAGAATTCGCTTGTGGACATATGTTTATGAATGTGTATTTGGATTTAATGTGAGCATGACTATCCAGTGCTTGAACTCTTCAATGTCATGATAACACAAGTTCTTGTTCAGGAGAATGGTTTTCTGCTTTGACCCCTTAAACTTCATACAATGTGATAATGCAACAATGAGTCATATGCTGAGTGCAAATATGTGATGTCAGTGAGAGACCCTGAGAAGTCAAGGAGAGTGTTAATTTTACTACTCAACAAAGAAGCTTTGTGTCCTTTAGTTTAAAGCCCCATGTGGAGATTCAGGGAGATCTCATTTTTTATTGTGAGTGATAATGAGGGCTTGCTCACTGCAATGCAGAGAGACCCATTGGCCAGGGTTAGTATGAGATTCATGGTCTACTCTTTTCCTGAAAGGGTCAAGAGGTTATGGGCAGACATGAATTCACTCATCTCACGCTGCATGTTTGTCTGTGCTTTCAGCTCGAGAGGACAATAGAAAAACACACATGGATCTTCTCTCAAAGCATTCACTTCAGGCAGAACTCGCTTTCAAAACTCAGGTAAACGTGATTTATTTTGCTGTAGTGAGCAGGAATCACTCTCACAACTGTGGAAGTCCATTTGCACCTTTGCGTAACCTTGATTTCATATCTCGCAATTTAACTTTATCCACCTTAAGTAATTGTGCACAGTAAAGCCATGCCCATTAATTTTACCAAATGGTCATGGGGCTGCTTCCAGTTTTTTAGCTGTTCAAAAACAGCTTTAAATTGCAAACTATCAAAAACAGGAATTATAGGCTTCTAAATGAACAACAGGTGGAGGTAATCCAATGAGAAACTATGGAAACTAACTAGGGGCGGGATAAAGGGAACAAAGGAAAAAGGTAACTACACTGAAAAAAACGATTCATTGACTAGTTGAATTTACTAAAAAAAATTATGTAAATTGGTTCCACATAATTGATTTTAGCTACATTTAAACAAATGCATTACGTTGTTATGTAATGCATAACTAAGTTCAGCTTAATGCATTTGTTTAAATGTAGCTAAAATCAATTGTGTGGAACCACTTACGATACATTTTTTTAGTAAATTCAATGATTTCAGTAAATTCATTGAATTTACTAAATGTTTTTATCGTAACTGGTTCCACACAATTGATTTTAGCTACATTTAAACAAATGCATTAAGCTGAACTTAGTTCAACGTAATGCATTTGTTTAAATGTAGCTAAAATTAATTATGTGGAACCAATTAACATAATTTTTTTTAGCAAATTCAACTAAGTCAATGAATCATTTTTTTCAGTGTAGAACTAAACCAAAAACAGAACATATGTGTGACAGTCATAGTGACTTTAAGAGAAAATTAGAAACATCTGTTAAATTATTTGTCATTGCACAAAATGTAAAATTATTCAAAGACTATAGGAATGTATAACAGCCTTTTAATACCATTCTTATTAATATATAATATATATTTTAAAGAGTCATTAATATAAAATAGTAAATCAGCTATTCTATGTAAGAGATTCATCTTAAAGGTAAATTTATTTGATTTACCTCCGCCGATGCGGAGTGTGAAGGTAGGGGAGAAGTGAAAGATGTGACCACGGCCCAGCGGCTTTCCCAGGATGGTATGGATTTCTAGGTTCTGGGTACAGCGCTAGCTTTTGATGTTGAGCCTCTGAAGGAGGTGGTGAGAGATGAAGTTGCTCACTGAGCCGAAGTCGATGAGAGCTTGTGCTGGAACAGTAGTACTAGGAGTTATGATGTGTTCTGTGGTACGGGTGAGAGGAGCAATCTTAGGTGGAAGTTGGATGGTACTCAACGCTGGGCGTGGGGGTCGAATGGGACAGTTAGACATGATATGTCCTTCTCCCCCACAGTACAGACAAAGATGGTTCGATAATCTTCTTTGACGCTCCGCATGAGTAAGATAGTAAGAGTCGACCTGCATCGGTTCTGGTCTTGGAAGTGCGACTGATGGTACCGAAGGCGGAGGATACAGAGCGGGTTGGGGCAGTGAGCACGCTGAGAGGCATTGGGAGACTCGAATGAAATTCTCTAATCCCATACTATCATCGTGGATTACCATAAATTGACGAACATCGGTATTTAGACCTTGACGAAAGGCGGTGAGGAGGGCAGTCTCATTCCATCCACTTGCGGCTGCGAGAGTACGAAATTGTAATGAATAGGAACTGACCGATTGATTACCTTGACAAAGTTGAAAGAGTTGAACATGTACAGAGAGGGCGGATGTGGTTTTGCCGAAGACTTCCTTGAAGTGAAGCAGGAAGGCAGACAATGAACTCGTGACTGGAGCGTTAGCTTGTCATAACGATTGAGCCCACTGAAGGGCGCGTCCGGTGAGAAGGGAAATCACAAAGGTGATGCGTGCTCGATCAGTGGAAACTGGTGAAGGCTTAGCTGACAGTAATGATGTATCTTTTTGCCTGTAGATGAAGACGGGAAGAACCAGGGTAACGAAGATCGGCGATGACGGGAAGAACGGGACTTCAGGTAAGTGTTTCGAATGAAGGAATCTCAGGTGAGTAGTTTGTGGCGTAAGTCATAGACGAGACCAGCCACTGAGGAGAGGGGATCAGTGGAAGATAAAGGGTGAGTGATGATGAGGTGCAGGTGCAGGTGATCAAAATTCAGGTGATAGTGATCGAGTGGGCGGAGTGCAGTGATCTGGTGCTGATGGTTGGATTGGTGTTTCCGTTGACTCCGTGACAGTACTGTACATTTTTAATTTTCCATATTTTTATTTAAGAGATTTCTTAGCAACTCAGTGAATTCAAATTGAATGATTTTACTCAGCCTATAGGTCTTGAATTAAGTGATCTAACTCATGGATTTAGTGAATAATTAATTACAATAAGTATTAATTGTAAAAAATAATAACACTAGTATCATGTCCATCTGGGGCTTCTGTGCCAATTCTGTTGGTTGGGGGCTAATTTTACTTTTCACTTCAAAATAAAAACAAACTTGTTTTACTCCACAAATCTAAAAACACAAAAAGGCAAAAACTTTGGTCATTGTGATGTAATGTCACGGATCACTTTTTTCTAGTGAAACAAAATTAGATCAATTAACCTCAAAAACCTGTTTATCTCACAATGTGGCTTTATATTACACAATGTGACTATTTATTAAACTCACAATTACATTTTTATTTTTTTACTCTCTAAAAGGCTACATGCTTCCTGAGGGAAGACATGAGATGAAGGAGACTTGAGCGCTAAGGTGCCAACAGACAAGTGATGGACAGACGTGCCAGGGTTTAGAAAGATCCAACAAGTGGAGAGCTCATCACTTTCTCCTACTGCCTCAGCTCATGTCTCCAAGAGCACATCCAATCCCTTCATCTATATTTAACTCAAGGTCTTGAGGACTGTGAGAGCCTGGCCTGTCAGACCTCCTGTCACCATGCTCCACTCTTTTCACCAATACTTCTCATGAGCTGCTGGCTTCACACATTCTCACTCTTTATAGACTTTTTCAATGATACGACTGTAGGAACTTATCAACAGGTATATATGCAAGCATCTCCAGCTTTTAGAGGCCTGTGGTTCTGCTCCAATACAAACTGCCACATAAATCAGGTGCTGTGCACAGGCATTGGGGGCCTGGCATGCTAAGTGAGTGTTTGAGTGAAGGTGAACAAGTGTGGGTAGTCACCATGTATCTGGCATGTTTCTGAGACAAACAGTACTATCGTGCGTTGCTCCATTAACATTTTTGCCATGGTGTTCCTCTTGAAGGTAAGTCTACACCACACTGGTTCAATAACAAGCTGGCAGAGAGGCTTAACATCTGAATAGTGTGGTACAAGATGTGCTTCTAGAATTAAAGTCATCATGAGAACATGTTTTAACCATGGTGCCTTGCTGCTGTTTTAACTGATTCAGGCCTCTATCCAAAAGACTATGTTGCCAATCATGGTTGAATGAATGAATGGTTTGAGGAAAACCAGTGCTTCAGATCCATAGTTATCAGCTGTGGGTTCAGTTTTTATGTGAAGTCATCATTGTCCTGAAATGGATGGAGGTTTTAAAACGTATTTAGAGATCAAGCTCAATGACTCGGTTAAGCCTTGGTCCTGGCTACTAGGTCATAAAAATGGCTCACCTCTGATCCAAAACGTGACAGAATGACAACACGCTGGAGGCCTCTGGTAATAAAATTGGCTCAAGTGTGATCCTGGCTATGGCATCTTAGTCTTAGCATCTCTGATCTGACAAGTTATCAGCAAGACTTTGCCTGCCAGGCTAATAAACATTACACTGGGATCTGTACATCGCATGCTAATACCAGCTGAAAGGGTTTTGCACTTGGAAATAAGTTTATCAGCAATTTGTAATAAAGTTGTTTGCTACTGCTTTACATTTTGCTAAATTAATTGGTTCAGTGGCATATTTCAGTGGCAAAAATGTCATAACAATATGAATTTGGAAAATGTTTAAATGCATTGATCATTTCATCTTAAAATTTCTTGTGGTATAAGATTAAAGTAAAAAGTCATTTAAAAAAGAAATCTGATATTTTTAGAGACTTAAATTTGTTTGCATGTTGGTTGGACCACATGACTTTGATCTGGCAGACAATTTTTTTTTCAAATATTAATAAGCAGTGAAACATCTTTTTAATAAAAGATAATTGTAATAAAAGATAAAAATCAAACTTAAGGTTTTCTTGTCAAGAAGTTTTTTTTGTTTTGTTATAATATCGGAACACTCCAACTCACCCTGACATGAATTGACCCAAGAAATATCTAAATTAATTTTAATTCTGAAATTACAAACATATCAATGCATGAACTGCGTATTTTTTAATATGATATAGGACAAAATAATAGATAGAACAAAAAACTGGTATAGTAAACAAAGTGTGACATATTAAGTTAAGAATAGAATGAAAGAGATGAAAATACATTAATGGCATGATCTTGATATCTAGAGTAGATCTTTTCTCACTAGTATCATATGACTGGACTCAGCTCCTTTGGTGTTTCTCTTTTTGGTTGGCATGGATGTGAGATTAGTTTCCAGCTGTCCTAGTGAACCTTATCGCACTTCAATATTCTGGTTTGTCAGAGAATGAAATAACTTTTCTGTCCCCGGAGGCAGAGTTAGAGCGGCTGGGACCACCTGACACTGGATCACCCCCATGGAATCCTGGGAATGGTGGTGTTCATTCTGTGGTGCCACACCACAGGAGATCTGGCATCCCTGAATTGTGTTTATTTGTTGGCACCCTGTCGTGAAAACCTTCCCATCAACTGCATATTAATCTTGTCAGCAAATCTCTAAAGGTCTTTTTTCCTTTGCATCCACACCTCTCCCAGCTCAAGCTTCTGATGAATTTATGGCCCTCTCCTCACCTCCTCACTCGCCTCAGCCTCGCTCCTGTTCTCCTCCAGTTTCTCTGCTCCTTTCTTTTCCGGTCCATATACATGTCCTCTACACACACGTGGATAAATATACAGGGATCTTTGGTGACATGTAGCCATCATAGAAGGTCACTAGGAGCTCCAGTGAAGAGAAACCTCTCAATCCCTCTGAGCACAGGCCCTTCTTTTGACTGAAGCAACGGCCACAACCATGATCTGACTGAATACTCCTACTAGAAAGTAATCACCACTGTAAACAGTTAAAAAAAATAATTGGTTTGAGTAGAGCAAACTTAAATTAAACATTAGTTCAGTCAAATGAACTTTTATGAGTATTTAGAACTTTCTTTTTCTTTTGAGTTCACAGAACTGACACATTTTAAGTAATCTGTATTGGTTCATTGTTTTGAGTTTTATGAACTTGTTTCTTTTAATTTAGACAAACTTTACTGAATTTTCTAAATTTAACTGAAGCTGGGCTGGGATTTGTATTTCCTAATGTGCTTTGCCACGACACTCATTCAGCAATTACTATGTTGATGCTATCAAACCATTGTGGTACCATTTAGCAAGTTAGCATTTATTGAATTAGTTAAAGCTAGCCAAGTTTCCACTACTAAAAATATTAAGTTGAGATGATCATTTTAAGTTAAATGTATGCATTATCTTATTAAAATATATTTCAAGTTGAGCAATTCAAATGTATGAGTTCAAAATAAAAAGCTGCAAGTTCTGCTTACTTAAACTTTGAATTTCTTAACTTAAAATGATGAAAAGTCTGCAGATTCATTTAAGATTTGATTTGATAATATTTGGTAATGGACATTTGGCCATTGTGTTTCCTTTTTTTTAAATAATACATTTAATATAATATAAATATATAAAATATGATATAATATAATATATATATAATATAATATATATATTATTATTATTATTATTATTATTATTATTTATTATTTATTTTTTTACTATTTTATTATTTTACTCTGTCAAAATCTGACCATAAGAGAACATAAAATTGAGGGCAAATTCTTGAATGTAAAGCATACCCATAAACCTCTTACAGTAGCTTCAAAACCTTTTGAAATCGGGTCAGTATATAAATTAGGACGTACACTAAAGGTGTCCAGTTCAACTCTGCACTTTTTCTGTTGCTTCCCATCCCATCAAATTATCAGGTGCTTAATATTTGTGTTTTACAGGCTTTAGGCTGAACATGTGTGTTGAGAATCAGGTTACAGGGGCAGTCTTGTGTTTTAGGGGTCCAGAGAGACCTTTAGTCAGAATGAGAGCCGAGCGTGTCCCCAGTACAGCGCAGTTACCACAAACACAAGACTGCCAGAGAAAACTCAAGTACAGCGCTGACATCATCATAACAACAGCTAATCCTTGTTTTATTTTCAGAAAAGAGATCTTTGAATGATAAGCTTGAGTATTTGGTGTGTTTCTCTATGATGATGCAGAATTGACAATGACCATATATATATATATATATATATATATTCATATTTTCAGTCATAGCTAAAACAAATGATACATAAACACCTGCGGTGTAACGCACACCCTTTGGAACACTATAGTAACAGTCTGGGGAGTTAGTGTGTCATACTGAAGCCCAAATGTCAGGCAGGGACCAGGGTTACAGAAGACCTTTAATGCCTGCTCACCCTAGATCCAAGCAGCTTAGATTTACTGAGATGTTGAAACATGGGAAGAAGATCTGGGCCTATCGGAATACAGCAGACTGAGCGAAAGAGAGAGGGAAGAAGGATCTGTCACAGTAATGAAGCAGTCTACACTTCTTAAAAAAAAGAGGGTCAGGGTGCTTCAAAATGTCTGAGGTCATAACTCACACCAGTCTCTGAAAATAATAAAACGCAAGACTGAATTTATAACAACTTATAGATCCTAGTGCCGTATGTTTACATTCTTTGCTCTAGAAAACAGACACTGACTTTCAAAAAACTTGCAATTTCACATGATCATCATTCTAATAAGCTGATTTGCTGCTCAATAAACATTTCTTATTATTATGAATGTTGAAAACAATTGTGCTGTTTAATACTTTTGTGGAAACTTTTTTTTTTTTTCAGAATTCTTTGATGAATATGAAGTTCAAAATATCAGCATTTATTTGAAATGGAAACCTTTTTAACATTATAATGCCTTTACTGAGACTTTTGATTAATTTAATGTGTCTTTGCTAAATATAAAAATATGAATTTCTTTCAAAAATAATAACAAATCTTACAGACCCCGAACTGTTGAACACCAGTCTGCATCACCATGAACACAAAGAAGAGCTTTTATAATAAATATCAACACTCTCAGGACACTGTTCGGCCAGTCAGAGGAGGACTGGAACTAACAACTGTATAAATTCCATACTGGCACTGTGTAAGGGACTCAAGGGAAACAAAGCCTCCCTATCAGCTATCAGGACCTCAGCGAAGTGTGATCTTACATCCCTATGAGCATGAAGCTTCATAAGAGAGTGTGAGCCCCTTCAGTGTGGATGTATAAATATGAAACTGTATGCTGGTGTAATAATACGATTCGAAATGCATTTGAAATTAAATAGGTGCCACAATAAATATAAGACTCCATACTGTAAAATGTTCAATGATAGATTTAAACCATTTTCTGTTTTGTGGGGCATTGTAATAACGGCCATGGTGATGTAACTGAAGCGCACATAATATTTTATTGCCTAGAGAGATTTATGGCCCTGTGGCACTTTGGCCAGATAAAATGTAACTCAAGACACCAAAAAAAAAAACTTTTTCAGACTTCGCTCGCTTTTGTCGAACCTAAAAGATTTTCTTCTTCTCAACCAATTCTGGAGAAGATCTCTGGAGATCAGGTCTGGCTCTGTTTAGCCCGCGCTAAAAAGGTTATCTGTAGCGTACGAAGGTGCTAAGCAGAGATCTTTCAGTGCGATCGCGCCTCGGGGAGCGTCTGTATGTGTGTGCGTTCCGCTTGTTTGTGCAGAACTTCAGATGGGGATCACTCTTAATGGTTTTATTGAATTAATCACATGAGTGGGAGACCAAGCTTGGCCAGAGGCTGCAGGAGGCCCGGCGTCCTGCCCGTCTCGGTGATGGCAGCCCATCGGAATGGCTTGTTGCTCCGCACACAGAGAGCGGGGGCCACTCTTTAACTTAATTAAACGCTAATATGAAGCAGTCAGTGCGTCTGCCTTTGTTGTACGGGGGTGTTGGGACGGATCTGGGCCTCTTAGTGTGTGCTGAAGCTGCTGAGATGTTATTAGTGCAGGATTACACCAAACCCCCAGGCTCTCAGAAGGGAGATGGTGGTGGAGGGGGTCCTGTGATGTGGGACCGGTTGAGGTGTGATCACTGGCCAAAAGATTAGAGCGAGATCTACGTCTCAATCCTGTTGTGCTGACAGATGGAAGGGAAGCGGTGTGGAACCTTGAAGGCTCTCTGGTATAGGATGGTGGCAACGCTCCTTGACTTATTTTTTGTGCTGTGGTGAATGAAATATGAGAAAAATGAAACATTTTAGGCGAGCCGATGTGTTTATATCTCTTGTTATACCTTCACATCAGAAATGTGGGATCTTTAGTGCTAATTTGAGAAGGTTTTATTGCTTAGTATATAAAAATGAAGGCATATGTTTGATGATTGACAGGTCACTCTGCGGTATGGGTGGTCTTTGCGGAGCTAGCGTGGGGGGAGGGATGGTTATGACAGCTTGCATGCCTTCAAGACATTTTTATTTTGTCCTCCTTTAAAAAAGAAAAACTTAAAAAGGGATTGACCATACCCATGTCAGGCATGAATATCGCATCCCCGAAGGCATTTCTGACATGTGGGGCTCCGAGTCCACATGTTCCCAGTAAAAAGAAAAACCATATAGTCTCTAATGAATACAACCTTTCACTGACTTTTTTTGGTGTATAATTCTCTTTTTACGGCTCATTTTTGACTTGGTTTACTTTCAATTCTTCACAGACTGCAGAAATATATCAAGTCTCAATGCCAGAGGAACTTCACAGACGTACTTTAAAAGGCTCTCAAAGTCCAACTGATGTGAGCCTCACAAATACAACAATCTAAATACAGATTCTTAGCTGTGATCGCTGTTGTCCTCGCACACACACCGTCTGGTGGTCTTAGACGTCCATCGCGCAGGGATGTTTACATACCAGACCCTGGTGACCTTTACAAACATCCATTAATTGGAGATAATCACATCTGTTTCCAAAAGAGAGAAACAGCATACAAAATCTAAGCAGAGCAGTGGACAAAACAAAGAGATCCCTAGGACAGGAGATCCCATCATCCCCACTGATCCTCTGCTCGAAATCACGGATGTTGGATTTTCCTACCCACACCTGTTGCCAGACAGCTGAACCCAATGATATGCAGAGAAGGCCGGGGCTAGTTGTCACATGTACTCCAGTAAGAGTTTCTCATGGTAGGTTTGTTTCTGAGGGGCAGTTTCTGTATAGACACAAAACTTAAAGGCTTGCCTATTAAGATTTACCTTTTGAATACTAAGAAAGTTGTCATAATTGTCAACCTAATAGAGGTTCTCAACCTTTTTGACTCCAAGGCCCTACATTGTCCACAACAATATTCGAAGGACCCATGACTTTTCCAGTTGTTCTTGATTTACTGGACAAGTATTAGGGATAATGATTTTCAAAAATATGTTTTACTCACATTTTTTCTGTTTTTTGAGGGGGAGAGTTAACATAAGAAAGATCATAAGATGTCAGATCCCTTTGAGATGATTGGGGCGACCCGAGATAGAATCCCGGATTGTGATCCTTTGTGATCCCACACCGCTCTCACTTTTGCACTGTAAAACGTGATCAGTTGACTTAACTTAAAAAAAGTGAGGAAACCTGTTATACTTAAATTATTAAGTAATAAACTTCATGCGTAATTGAACATAATTGTTGTGTAGAATTCTACATAACAATTATGTTCAATTACGCATGAAGTTTATTTATAATTTTAAGGCAATGGGTTTCCTCACTTTTTACAGCATGCCTATTTCGATAACAGCAAAAATGCCAAAAAAGGAGAAACATCTTGATTTTTAGTTGTCTAGTTTAGTTTGTCTTATTTTAACCACTTGTAAGTCATTATGATGACCCCTTGGAAGTTTGCTGAGGCCCCCTGGTTGAGAACCTCTGTAGGCTATTCATGAAACAACAAATAGAAGGGAAATACATTTTGGCCAATTAATAATATTAAAACAAATTTGATCAAAATGGTTTTGAAATAGAAACCGCCATATAAATCTCACTGCTAAAATAACTAAAAAATGTGTGACAACTAGCCCCAATCTCCTTTTTGTTATACTTCAAAAATGCAGTATGTAGACTATAAATTTTCTGTAGACATGTCTTAAAAACCAAAGCAAGCACAACGGGTGAATAACACATGGGTGTGACAGCCTCTGTTGCATTCAACCATTTTATATTAGTTGGAACGTGGGAAGAAAGTCGGGTCCTTTTTCACCATGTGTCGGTTTGCGCGTCCGCTGTGTGTGCATCTATGACTGAAGTTACATTGACATCTGAAACAACATTTACTCACATCCAGATCACTTCAGCTTCCTCTGACTAGCTCCAGCTACTCCTGAATATTTGGATAAGATTGACATTCATAGTGTGTGATACCTGACTTGAAGAGATTAAATAAGCTATTACCATGAGTAAGACCACTACTGTGCTTTTCAAAGTTAGTTAATCTGTATATTTTTCTTTTGAAAGCACATAATCACTATGAACCAATCGATTTTTTTAGCAAAGCAGTGATCATTGTCAATATGTATGGGACGGAAAACTTTTACCGTCAAACGGAAGGTCACTTTGCTTGTGTAATGCAGATTTATGGCTGGATATATTTAGATAATAATGTAGGCTAGATCAAACCTTTGACAAACATGTCAAGGACGTTTTTCATTCATCACCCCTACTATGCATCGTAAATCTGAAAGATGTGTGCCATTAAAAGTGTTTTGGGAACAAATCTTGACATTGTGTCCATAATTGATTTGTATTTATTTTCCTTGTTTAATTGGACAAATTAACTGCATTCCTCTGCCACAGTATAGGAGCATTATTGTTGGGGCAGGATAAACAGACGGTGGTCCAGAACGGATTGTAAAAGACTAGGATAAACAGTGAACACTGAGGAAAGGATTGAATGTCTGTTTATAGGGAGTATTATGAAGTGCATGACTCTGAAATGACTAATTACATCAGCTGTGTGGATTTCTGGGGAGAGCTCTTAAAACTGTCTCTCGCTCTGTGGGTTCATGGTTGTAATGGGGTTCACATAGCATAGCAATGGGGCGCTTTCAAAAGCTCAATCGGTCTCCACACCTTTGGCGAATCAATGTGTAGTGGCTCAGAAAGGAGAACAAACAGGACCATCTGACACAAACCATTCAGAAACTGGATCTTGGTTGTTTTATCTCAATTAAATACACTGGACCACAGGTCAACTGTTGTTGCTTGAAATCATTTTCATAGGAGTGAATTCAGTGGTGACTGTTTGAATTGACTTTCAACATTGAGATGTGCATGCCAGCTGGGACTGATAGAAGAAAAATGTGAGAGAATGAATAAAATATGAGTAAGGTAAACAGACAGAGAAATATGTGTAAGCAATTCACTGCACTGTTCTGTTTGCACCAGTTTGCTCTAGCAAAATGGAGGTTGATAATCAGATTTATGGTGATCTATCTACATATTTTTTTACTTTCACTAAAATGTTTGCAATTAATTACAAGTGATAAACCAGTTAATTTTGCTAACTATTTAACACGATTCTAAGAAGCCAAACAGAATTGAGCACAAACATTATAACACCAAGTATTGCTCAATGAGCAGTGATGTAACATACAATTTTTGTGTTGATGTAAAAAACAAACAAAAAAAAAACACTTCCATCTACCCACTCAGTAAAACAATATCTCTTATCTTGAGATTTGTGAGAAAACATTGAGATGGAAAGTCACTTTTTTTTCTTTTTTTTGTCAGAAAAACGTTTTTGGAAAAGCAATGCTGCCACCCAGTGGTCATTCAAGTTATAGTAATTAATAAAACACAAAACATTTTAATGCTAGCATTAGCCCAGTGGCTCCCAATCTTTTTTCCTTGAAGCACTGATTACTGGAAGGTTACCAGCCAAACACACGTACACGTCTCATACTTATTTTCCTTCTTTCCCCCTCTCTTCCCACTCAGCAATTACTGATCATACTGTGGATGTTTTTTCCCTAAACCATAAATCCCACTACTATGTTGCCCTGCTCTTTTGTCCAATATCAAATGTCATGGTTATCTCTAATGTTTTTGTACATTTACACTGTTATTGTTTATTTATGTTGTACTGTTTGTAATGTTTACATATAAAGAGATATACTGTATATCAAGAGATATAGCCAACCTGTACATCAGAATGACTCAAAACAGTCACCCACTCATTTAAAAAAACAAAAAAACTTTGAGTTACAATTACAGTCATTATTTTTTATTAAGGAGTGATACAATCACTGATCTCCAGTCAAAGTAATAAAGAGGAAAAATATGTTATGAGGTGAAAAGGGGGCAGTAGATGCTTTAAATCAGCCAGATGACTCAAGGATTGGGGAATTGTGGAGATGTCAGGAACATTTCATACACACTCTTTCCATGCTGTGGATGTTATGAGCGCTCTGTTATTGCTATGAAAAATATCAACCACAATATAAAATAAAATTATTTCTGGACTCAACTGTAGAAATTGGTTCAGGCCTAGACCACTATTATTCTGTTGTGCTTACAACTAAAGCAGGAGGTTGAAAGGTTATGAGTTCAGACATCTGAGAGAGGGCCTGATGTCTCCAACATGCTAAATATTGAGTCATTATCAGTGATGGCCATGTTTAAATTAATTTGCTTTTCCATAAAAACACGGCTGTGTTTGATTAGTATGTCCTCTTCGATGAGGATTAACACAGAACGTGTTCTCAGGCGTTTAACTTTAAACTTTTTCTGAGGAATTTTTAATATTGGTAGGTGTGACATTTATAGCTTTGAGACCCAGACCGGTCCCATAAAATGCTGCAAGCCTTTTTACGGCTTTATAAATATACACTTCATTTGCTTTTTTCATTACTGTTAGATTGAACAAGTCTGAAAAATTGTGCCTTGAGGGATTTGTTTCATTATTTCCAAGACACTGATGATTAGGATGTTAACACACAGCAGGAACGCGAGGTGTGAGAGGTGGGTGAAAATCGCTGTTAAGACCGAGGAGCACTAAATAAGAGTGAAATTTGTTGCTGAAACCAGCGCCATCAGTTTCCAGGTGGTGAATTATGAATCCCACATACATATGAGCGCTTGTAACTGTAAATTTAGGCCAGGTTATGAGCTCAGTAAAGTCAGTGTGGATCTCCCACCAGCTAAAAAAAACAAAACATCACAGCCTAGCCAATACAGAAAGATTGAACTAATTTAATTATTTCTTCACTATTGACAGCTCTTGTGTTTTTATAGGCTTGCAGTGATCAGTGAGTGAGAATCTATCTTGATGACTCACTTCCTTATCTTTTCCACCATATTAAGCATAACAGAAAACATATGGCCATTAATGTTGGGTGAATCAGATTATTAATCTGGGATAGTGGGTAATGTGGAGCACCTAAAACTATATACCCATCACGATACAAAATGTTTACCAAAAATGTCCCAGAATACCCTAATTTAATCTTGACCTCAACAAGTGCATTCATATAAGGAACTATCATGATTCATATGCGGTCCTTGCCTTTGAAACACGTCCTTTATGAAATGAACTGAATGCCAGTGCATTATATCATGTGCATGAAAGATTTCACAATAAAACAGCAGTGAAACGCCTCCTATTGTTCTGTAGCTTCTCCTTGCTGGCCTCCCAGTAAGAAACCTCTCTTTAGTCCGACTCCTTACATGGATTTTTATTTTTATTTTTTTTATTGAGCTTTTTTGGTTACACTTTATTTAAAGTGTCCATGTTACAGTGTAATTATATACTTAAGTAAAGTAATAATAATAATTAACTATGCTCATTTACTATAGTAACTACATATAACGTGCAATAGGGACACTGTAAAATAACTGTTACAGGTTAATCTTGTTTTTTGTTATTATCCTGTAAAAACATCTAAAATCCTTAAACCAGGTTACATTTACAATGCTGTTGTTACATTTACAAACATGTTTTCATAGAATGTGTTGTGTTTTTCTTGTTTTAAGCATTTCATAGCTAATGTAACAAAAATACGTTTTCTTAATTTGGATTTTTTAAAGAACACAACAGCCTCTGTGAATTAATTTGCGGAGAAATTCAACTTTATAGACTTTAGTTAGGCAGGTACAAATGACACATGAACTTATAAAAACATTAGCATGATGTTTCTTCAGGATTGTAAAAGCACAAAGCAATGGAGTCTGTTATAACAGTTGAAAAACGATGGTTTTGTTTCATGTGATTGTAAGAACGGCTCTTTCACGTTTCCTCCTCTTTCTCCTCTTCTCTATAAAACGCTCTGTGGCATCAGCAAAGAACATCACGTCCTCTTTGCTCTCCATCTCACGCTGCAGGAACTGAAGACCGGCGCTGTTGAAACCCAGGACATCCTGAAAACACGGACAAGCAAGAACACACATGCTAACACAATCTGAGAGGTGTCAGGGTACTGTTCACTGGCACTGAAAGCAGGACTCACCCTGATCTCTCGCACTCTAGAGATCGTGTTGGCCCGTAACTCGTCAATGACTGACAGCAGCATCTGATTACTGGTGATCTGACCAAAATTTACTCTAGGATAATGGTAAATGAGAGAACTGTTAGTCAGGAGCAAAATCACATGGGCCTAGGAAAAATGTTAATTGAGAGGACAAATCAACTTGAATAAATGTAAATGAAATTTAAATAAACAGTAATATCTACAGATGAGTAC
This sequence comes from Squalius cephalus, assembly GCF_949319135.1. Classification (NCBI taxonomy): domain Eukaryota; kingdom Metazoa; phylum Chordata; class Actinopteri; order Cypriniformes; family Leuciscidae; genus Squalius; species Squalius cephalus. The sequence goes on from NC_137130.1 coordinate 21,648,926, forward strand.
CTGAGCAGGAAGAAGAGGCAGCGGCACACTAGCTCCACCTCCAGGCCCTGCTGTACGTAACCGTTGAAGAGCTGCAGCAGGTCCGGGACATAGGGAAACGGCAGCACCAGCAGAGACAACTCCAGCTCACTATCAACACAGAGAGAGAGAGAGAGAGAGAGAGAGAGAGAGAGAGAGAGAGAGAGAGAGAGAGAGAGAGAGAGAGAGAGAGAGAGAGAGAGAGAGAGAGAATAACAGACTGACCCATAAAACATAACGGTACATAACAGATGGAAAAATGCATGTGTTTTGCGTTAGAGTGCTTTTGACTGGGCTGATGAAGACCTCTTACCTGGACCGAACCTTCTTCATCACTTCCAGAACATATCGAGAGGGCTGCAGATATAAACGGAAATCATGGAAAATATGAAATATGAGTGATGAATCTTGCATTTTAAGAACATTTTCAATTTAAAAATACATACTATGATGTATTATTAAAAAGAATCCACTGATATCAAAATCATGTTGTTAAAATGATGTTATGGTCAATAACCGATAAATTTATAATATTAAAATTAAAAAAGTAAAACATCTAATTTTATTTGCTGCAAGTGAATTCAGACATCACAACATCAAACAGTGTTATCCGAGATATATACCTTTAAAAACAATAATATCGACTATTATCAAAATGTATGCATATATATTTTGCACCTCTTATTATTAACCAAATATGACAACCAAACAAAACACACACTCACAGAGATATTTCCAAAAGCCACAAGGATGGGGTTCATTTTAGGGGGTGGTAACTGCAAAAAAGCAACAAAGTGCATCATTAGATTAACATCCATATTTTATGATACTTTCAAGTTCCAGTCTTAATTATGTGCAGAATAAAAGAGAACTTATATCCAATATTTAGTTTAATCTCTTAATGGAATCGGAGTGTGCTTTTCTCTAGAAAACATCATACCTCCCTCCCTGCTGCTTCACAAGCGTCTCTGTGCTCCTCCAGCTTTTTACTTTCCTCTCTATAGAGCTCAACGGCCTCCATTATTCGCTCAGCCTATAGAAACAGAACACGAGTGTCATTTCTCCATTACTGTATTTAAAGGAGAGCAGCTCTTTATATGTACAGTTCTGCAGACTCACAGCTTTCACTGTCTCGATGGTCTTCTTCCCAGCAGGCTCTGCTTCTCCTTTAGTCTCTCCAGGAACCTGCGAGATACACAAGGAAACACTGAGACCCGGCAGACACTTAGGAGACATAACTGATCTCTAGGAGAACCACTTACCACGGGTTCACCACCTTTAGCCAACGACTCCTCATATTCTGCTTCCCTCTCCTGAGGAGAAAAATAGTAGACAAGTCAGCTAATATATTCTAATGTTATGTACAGAGTTTATTTTTTTACAGATGTACTTTTAAATGCTGATATACTTGGGTTTTTGGGAGAATGAAAATACCAATAAAGTTTCTTCTGCTGTGCAGTAACCATACAATTGTTTTAGAAGAACCAGTCAGCATTTTACAGCATTATAGGTGCACCCCCTCTGTAAAAGCGGCTCCAAATTATATTTTAAATACTACATATATCTATAAATTAGCATGTAGCAATATCTATTTTTAAAAATCTAGTGATCTACACCAAGTTTGGGTCTTTAGTCTCTTATCCTCACCAAAGCTGCATTTATTTGATCAAAAAAAATTAAAATACAGTACAAACAGTAATAATATGAAATATTATTAGTTTAAAACAACTTTCTATTTTAATATATTTTAAAATGTAATTTATTCCTGTGATGCAAAGCTGAATTTTCAGTAGCAGTTACTCCAGTCTAATATGCTGATTTGGTGCTCAAGAGTCCTTTCTTATTATGTTGAAAACAATGCTTAATATTTTTGAAATTTTTGATGAATAGAAAGTTCAAAAGAACAAAGTTTATTTGAAATAGAAATCTTTTGTAACATTATAAACATCTTTACTGTAATTTTTTGAGCAATTTAATGCATCCTTGCTGATTTAACAAATCATCAATTTCTGTCCGAAAAATCTTACTGACTCATTTAAAAATGCTAATTCAATTTTTAGGTCTTGATGGACCCAAGTCAAAAGATAATATTATTCTTCACAAATGAATAATACATCTGGAATCAAATTATGTAACCCTAAAGTTATAAACAAGATTAAAATCAGTAAAACATAAAAAATATAACTTGCTTGAAGTTTTTGTAAAATAGCTGAAAATATTTTGCACACTTATGAAAAGCCACTGCATATCAGAAGCATTCTATATTAATGCACTTGAAGCTGACAGAAGTCTACCAGAGCTGTGAAGGTAGATCTTAAGATCATTATTTAATTCAGTGTGACATTTTGCTGAAAAACCAAGCACTTACCATTTCCTTCTCCTCCTCCAGGATGATGGGCTCCCTCGTTCTCTCCCACAGCCTGATGGACTTATCATGAGATGAGGAGACGATGTGGTCTCCATTGGGGCTGATGGCCAAGCACCAGACCTCACGATGATGACCCTGAGGAACATATACAGGGGGTCACGGGTATGAGAGGCTCCGTAATAATACAACAGTTCCAATACATCTTTGTCTGTGATTACATTGATTAGGGCTTAAGCAAAAGCAGACTGCGGCTTACGTAATGCAATCAGCCTCTGCTGCATATTGAGCGGACTCTTATTATAACTCTAATCCTTTCAATATAACAGCTACTTCCACCTCAGCGACCTTTGGAAAACTCATTTCGGCTATGGAAAAATGCCTATTGAACGCCGTCCAACTATCAGAGAAGGTCACCTCCAATGTCTGGATGTGCTCAAACTTGTCAGCGTCCCACTGCTTGATCCTTCTGTCCTTTCCCGCGGTGAAGAACAGATGGGTTTTAGGGACAAACTGAAGAAACATGACACTATAGAAGAAAAAAACAACAGGGAAAAAACAGTGGATGACAAATAATGACCATCTGGGCTGATGTCATCCTGAGACTACAGCTCACAATCGCTGGAGAGTCGTCAACAGCATAGGTAGGTGACACCTGACCGAACACTGAAATCACTGTACTTGTCATCAACCGGTATCATAACTTTCACTAATATAACTGAAAACCGTATAGGTAATGTGACAGGGAACAGACTGTGCCAGCAATGTGTCACTATACGAGCTGCAGAGTTTTTATTACCTGTCGTCATGTGCAAACATAGAGCGATGACAGTCTCCGAAATCCAAACCCCAGATCTTCACGTTTCTGTCTGCTGAGCCAGTGGCTATTAAAGCGCTGTCCTGCAAAACACGCACAGCAAGCCACAAACAACATTTGAGCACAATTACGCCATCCGTCAAAATGACTTGCGGGATGTGTAGTGTTAAGTCAGTCCACTCACATGAGAAATGTCCAGGCACAGAACGGGCAGCTTGTGTCCATACAGCGACAGGAAGAACTAGAAGAAGTTGAGACAGAGGGCAAATATCTTATTAAGCACAGCTCACATCCTTTCACTGTCTCGCTGTCCCGTTGTTTTGGTTAGAGTTGCTGAACAGTATGCATAATTACATCATATTACATTAGTGGCCTTTGGTTAGTTTATATTGTGCTGACATTTCTAAGACACTGTGGCCCCATTTAGCGGTTGGTATTATGAGTGTAGAATTGGAATTCAATTGCCTTTACTGAAAATAAAAGTTGAATTGAATTGACAGGAAGTGGAATTTACTGAATTGCAATTTCACAGGTAATGACAATGACATGTCCTGACTCTGAAATTAAAATCATTTTACTAAATATTTTATTTATGAGATATAAATTCAAATGAAAAGACATTTTCTGCCACGAGTATAAGCATAGATGAATGAGGTAGTGGGTATAAAGCAATCATTTACTTTGAAAAAACAATACAGAAAAGTTTTTAGAAAATAATTGCTATATTAATAATTATTTTATAGAAGAGTGTAATATAATAAATAAATAAATATTAAATAAAATTGTATCTATCCATCTGTTAATTTATCTATTCTTCCATCTATCCGTCCATCCATTTATCCATCAGGCCTATAAAAGCTTTTAAAATACGTTTTAAAACCATCAACATTCAGTGATGCATCATTGAGAGCACAAACACATGAACTGAGATCAGTTAATGCAGGTGCTTAAATAAAATTACAATCAAATGCCAAGCATTCGACTTGAAGCATCTCCTATTCTCGTGTTTTAGGAGATTGAAATTTAACTATATTTTGGAGGAATTTTTTTTTTCCACCACTTGATCAAAATGACATAGTGGGTGATGTAAGAGGCCATCAAATCAGAGACCCTTTCGTCCATGTAATCCAATCACAAGTAGCTCTGGAAATGCATTTGAGACATACAGTATGTTGTTACTAGGTGTAAATGGCAGTCTATCTCAGCTAACGTGGTGAGATCCCCCGAGGTGGATGTTAATATAGTGTCAGTATCTTTACTGGTGGTGAAATGTAATCCCACAGTAAATGTAATTCAAGTTTAACAGCAGTCTTTTGTTGGATACCATTCAATTGTACGAATTTAACACAAGAGATGCCACGTTTTGCTGTGAAGTATTGTAATGCTATACCGGTGTTCTTGTGGTTTACCTTTAGTGTGTCCGTGTAAAAGATCTTGACCGTACAGTCGAGAAGAGAGACAGCCAGCAGTCTCTGGTCAGGACTGTAGCGCACACACAGCACGTCCTCATCTAACTGCAGGGTGCGCGTATGCTTCACCGTCAGTTTCCTGTGGATTACACAAAGCAATAATATATTAAAGCCAAGAAGAGAAACTTGGACGAGAGCTGTGATTTGTGATCACAGATAATAAACTCACTTGCTCATTCCTGAGTCCTGATCCTTTATGAGCTCAAAGTCCCAGAATTTCACAGTCTTGTCAGCACCCCCAGTTACAATCCCTCTCTGTATAAACACACACAAACCAATTGAAAAAAGCAGAATATGTTCACATAAAGCTGAAATCCTCAGGAAGTCACTGTGGTGTTTAATAGGGATTAGAAGTTAGTCCATTGAGAGATCGATATTATACCTGGTCTGGAGAGAGACACATGGACCAAAGAGCTCCATCATGAGCGTCAGTCGTCTCTAGAAGGCTTCCTGAAGCCAGGTCGAAAATCTGAATCTTCCCGCTCTGACAGAAGACAAATAAGGAAGAAAAAAGGAATAAGCCACACAAGAAAAATTACAAATTACAAAAGAACTAGTTTTTGTAATAAAGGTCAGTATATACTGACTAAATGTTTTGCAGCAGAAAATTCAGGATCTTGTCTTAAAGGAATAGAAAATAACTAATTGTTTAAACTATAAAACATTGCTTCCGACCAACTGTCATGCGTGCGTTCGCTTGTCAGTGACAATGACTTCCAACCTGGCACAATGTTTTTACATACCAAGTTTGTTACTGATAAAATAAAATAACTACATTAAAATAATAAAATAAAATAAAAACATTAACTAATATTAAACAAACAAATAGAACAAAATATTAATATATATCAAAAATTGGCCAAAATAACGGTTGAATAAGTGTGTAAAGATATACAGTTAAAAACTAGTTTAATATCAGTGTTCCTCACAAAACAAAGCTAGGATACGGCTTCTGAAAACTTGTAATGTAGGGCACAAGTCGTATGAAATACTTTACAGGGTTTTTTTTGTGTGCTTTTTTTTTTGGAACTTTTTTGTAAGAAAAAGAGCAGCTCAGATAGTCTGCAAAACATCTCCTTTTGTGTTCCACAGAAGTTATGTCATGCAGGTTTGTAATGAAGTTTTAATGTAATGACAGAATTGTAACTTTCATTGATTGGCGTTAGTGAAGTAAATAGTTAAATACCTTCGTTCCTAAGATAATCTGTCTGTCTCCAGGAACAAATAACGAGCAGAGAGCATATTCACATCCCATGGTACGAATGACCTGTAAGGTGGACCTGACAGAAGAAGATACTTCTGGTTAAGATTTTTGTCAAAATCTATAAACCTATGCAAAAATGTAAAATATTTGACTTCATCACCTGTTCCACACTTTGACGGTCTCTCCAGAGGCGGAGAGGACGGCTATGTTATCTGAGCTGAAGGCCAGCGTTCTGACATCTGTACGATGACCACTCAGTGTGAGCCGAGAGGTTTTGGTGCCAGTAGGACTCTTCTCTTTGGTCTTAAGCGTATATGTCTCCACTGTGTTATTCTGCAGAAGAAGAGCAACCTTCATCTCTCCATTAGGAACCATAAGACAGTCCATTGATCTGCAGATGAAAAAAACATTACTATTATTACTTTATAACACGTACAAAGTGCAACTATGCTTGCATCTAGGAGTACTCTCTGACCTGATCTTGGAAGACGCTTTTATGTTTGCCAGTTTTTGGATCTCATCACTCAACTTTCTCTCCACTACAGGCTTAGGTACATCCTCTTCTTCTTCTTCTTGAGAGCTGCAGAACATAACAGTTAATCAAAATACTATTCTTTAATTATTGGTAATGTATTAGGCAGAACTGAAGAAGAACTCAGTGACACCTTCACATTTCAGTCTCACATACTTTGCTTTTTTCTTGGCTTTCTTTAGTTTTCTCTCCATTTTTTTCTTGACCTGCTCCTCTGTTAGTACAGTAAAGACTTCAAGTGTAGCATCCAGGCCCTGTTGAGATTTAAAAAAAAGTTATCATATGATACAGACTCAGGCCTTTATACAGGCCAATACATTTTCATTTTAAAAATCTTTTTCTCTCCATTTTGGTCCTCCGCCCACACTGAGACGACGTTTTATTCCTGCAAAAACAGAGCTTTTTGGAAACACTTTCCCAAGTGGATAAATTTGAAAATGCCGTTTTCTTATTGTAGTGTGGACTGTGAAAATATTAGGAGGTATTTGAAAACAATGAGGCATGTTTAGTCATGTGACGCATATTGAACCGATATATGTGCCTATTATGTGCTAATCACTTTCACACTGTTGCTAAAGGTGTTACTTTGTACACTCTTCATATCACAGTCCTGCAAAGATGACAGAAAATTTACTCGCAATTGCTGTCCTGCAGCAAAACAAGTGTTTTAGACCAAACATATAATGGTGAATGGTGAGATATTGGCTAAATAAAATGATCCTGCCTGAAGAATAGCGTGTTTATGTCTGCTCTGTCTGTATCATCTCAGTGAGCTTTTATGAGGGTTTACGCATGAGCTATAAGGCAAAATTAGCGTTTGATGTTTCAGTGTGGATGAGAAACTTTTGGAAAATGCTTGAAAATGCTAGTGTGGACAGAGAGCATTTTGGAACAAAAACGCCGTTATAAAATGTATCCGGATTAATGTAGACGTAGCCTCAATTCCTCATCGCTGAATATCTGTAAAGCTTTCCTACCTATAAACTACTCATACTCTGAAGAAGTTAAGCTACATTGCAAGCTGCTAACAAAACAGCAAACTAGATCTTCATATCTATCTTGATAATATCTCCATCTATAAATATAACACTACAAGATGTTAATTTAATTTTACGAATAGCTGTTATTATCTGGCACATAAATAATAAGCAACTCAATTAGGGTTATAGCAACAACTTAAATAGGTGAATTTACACTATAAACTAGAAACACCCTAATCTACAGCAGAATTAAAACATTTCTCCACAAAAAAAGACGCAAATGCTGCACAGGGCCCTGTGCGCAGAGACTCAAATGAGTCACTGAAATATATTATGAATAGATTTATTTACGCACAATCCAAACAAGCATATTCACTAAAATAATCAAGACATCCCAGCACTACATATGAATCTGTGAATAACTTCTGTTTAAAAAAACTGATTCATGTGAGAGTTTGAATAGAACTAGAACTATAGAATGTAAATGTTTGCCTAATTATTGCGTAGCTGTGAAATTTACTATGAAATATACTTACATGGCATGCTAGCACATTAGCCTTGGCATCTGTGACCAAGGATACAACCCTGTCTCTGGCTTCCCTCAGAATAGAACCGACTTTCTTACAGCTGACTATCCGCTGTAGACAGAAAGCAGATATTTGGTAAACATATGAAAGAAACCCTTTTAAACTATGTCATGTCAAGTCACTGGCATCCACTGAATACATGAACTGAATAGAAGAAACGGGATAGAAGAAATATTACTTCTTCTGGCTCTTCATCAAGTCCTTCCTCATCTTCCTCCTCATCCATAAGAGGAGTTCTGACTTTCTTTTCCTGTGGTTCCCCCACTTCTTTACACTGTGAAGACACTTTTGATGTTATTCAGAATGCATTAAAATTAGATCAGAGTCAATTCTCTACACCAGACAAAAGATCACATTCAAGACTGTAATTCAGCCTACATACACTGTAACCCAGCATGAGTGATATCTCTTTACCTCTTCGATGTACTGAATGTCCCAGGCTCTGAGCTCACTGTCAGCAGACCCTGTAAGCAACCTATTCTCCTGATTCAACAGGACCATTCCCCAAACCTACAGAGATCGGACAAGGTTGCACTGTATTACAACACTAACAGACAGTGTTGGAGATTTATTCTCCAAAAGTGAAGTAAGAAAACACCTTATGAGCAATTACACCGGTTTTATGTCCCTATAGGATTCCAAAGCGGCTAAAAGGTTAATTTAGTGTGTTGTGTTAATTATTTCAGAAATATTGAGAAAGTCTCAACAGTGTACAGTGATCTTAATTACCTCACTGCGATGTCCCACCATGGTCTTGAAACAATGCTGTGTGTCCAAGTCCCACCACTTTACAAAACTGTCCTTGGAGCTAAGGAAACATGACACACACACAGAATCAGATCAGGAGCTACACCAGCTCATTACTGCGTCTCTGCCCTGAGACCGATCCAGACACTTTAGTAACAATCATTCATTCAGCATGAAGTAGTCTCAGAAAACAAAGCAGTAGGCTATTAAAATGTTTATTTTCCAGAAAATAGTTGCACCGGGTCAAAATTGTTGAGGGGGGAAAAAAAACACAGATAAGTTAAATCAACATATAAGTAAGCAATAAGGTACTATTAGATAAGGTACAGTAGATAAAATGCTATGTCTACTGTAAATGCAGGTACACTCGTTTACTCGATCTCTCACAATACCCTACTCTATCCACCTTATTCCTGATGAGGTTACTGTGTTTTGAATTATGGATGGCACTTCCGGTTTGGGGAACTTCCATTCAAAAACACTGAAACGAATCATTTCTAATCATAAGGTTGCCCTATAAATAAAGCTGATCCGTCAGTTTGACTCAATGAGCTATCAGTTTTCTTTCATGTTTTATTTAAGAATAACATGAGAATAACGTAACACTCCAGGGCTCCAAACTGCGACTAAAATGGTCGCATTTGCGACCAAAAATATTTATTTGCGAGTGAAATTTCTGCCAAGGTCGCCATTGGCGACAATACAAATTTACTCCCTTTGATTGTAAAATTTGCATCCTACGTGCATGTTTTATAACCAGTAGCCTATCGTAGGGGTGTGCGATATGACGATTTTTGATCATGGACGATTAAAATGTCTCCACGATCTGCTTTTGAAGAAATATCGTAGAATCGTGCATTCTAGTTGCTGTTCTGGCGCCTCTGTCCCAACATACTGAACAACGCGACGTATATTCACATGAAATGTTAACGCAGCGGAACGGGACACTGCAGTTCACAAAAGTTATTAATTTGCATGTGCTTTAATGCCTTGTCGGTTAAACATTTAATTCGCGTGCTGATGCGCTGTTCTAACGTGTGCGTTTCTCAGCGCGTACATGTGAAGCTCACATGCACTAAAAGCCTGTCTACCAGCGCCTGGATACTGGACTAAGTTATCTTTCGAGTCTTATTGTGCTAATACTGTTAAATACACACAAGGTTTACATAAACAAAGTCGGTTATGTCTAAAGTGAAAGCAAACTTGAGAAAATTGAGAGAAAATCTGCTTGTCAATTGCGTGTACATTAGACGTGTCGCGCTCAGCTCTTAAAGAGACAGTAGCAATAGTAAACACGCTGCCGCTTGTCCTTAAAGGGATAGTTCACCCAAAAATAAAAATTATCTCATTATTTACGCACTCTAATGTTGTTCCAAAACTGTATTAATTTCCTTCTAATATTTTCTAATATTAATAATTTGAAGAATGTGGGTAACCAAACAGTAGCTGGTCCCCATTGACTTCCAACGGAGAAAAATATACTATGGAAGTCACTAGGGACATCAACTGTTTGGTTACCCACATTCGTCCAAATAACTTTTATTTTCAACAGAAGAAAAAAAAAATATTCAAGTTTAAAACAACTTGAGAGAGTAAATTATGACAATTTGAATTTTTAGAACTATCCCTTTAATGTTAATGAAACAACAAAATGCAAAGAGAAAATTACTCACTGCTCTTGACTGATAACTTTAATAGTAGCTTTGATAAGTATCAATTTATAATTTATACAGTGAAGTCTATGTTTTGTTTTATTTTCATATTTGTTAATTTAATTACTTTCTTCAATGCTACTGTTAAATACACCTACTGTAGCTGAAAACAAAACAGTCTTTATTTCATTTGTATATTAAGTTGTGTATGTGTAATGTTTATCTTTGATCTGAATATTTAATAACAAAGAAAATAATGACTACATTTTTTATCTTCGCCCCTTTCTGCCATTCTTTTTTATTTTATATTTTGTTACCTAAGGCTTTGTGTTTAAAATATGGACATTAGTTTGGCTGTAATGCTCAGTCACAAAATAGTAAAACCAACATAAAAAAGAATCGTGATAAAATCGTGAATTGTGATTTTCCTGAAAAAAATCGTGATATGATATTTTTGCCATATCGCCCACCCCTAGCCTATCGCTTCATTTGTTTTGTTAACGTCATGAAATGAGATGCTTTGCGTGAACGTTTCACTGAGTGAAAGCGCCAAAATATGAACTTATGAAATAGTTCATAAGTCGGAAGTGACATTCAGTTACCAAATAAGCTCCAGTTCCCAGAACATTCACAAGATGAAAATGCTGAAACTGTAAGAAGAGGAGAGACATGCACACAACAGGGTGACTAAAAGTAAGTGCATTGTTATGTGGCTCTTAAAAAAAAAATTTGGCGCCTGTTTTTTTCCCCTATAGGAGCCATTGGCTCCTTAATTGATTTTTTTGTTTGGAGCCCTGCACTCGGTATTTTAACGTGACATGTTATAACAAGAATATCTATGGCAAGAGCTCTTTTCAGTCACTGCATTCTTTTCCACATGATAATTTTCTTTTTTCCTTTTGCATTCCGCTGTAATAGTATGAAAAAGGTCAACATATACTGCACATTTGTGGTCTGTTCTCCCGATTTAATTTATGATATATCCCATTAATAATTCACTGGAATGCACAAAGAATCTCTTTTTTTCTCCCCAAATCCTCACGTCTCTTTCCAGGTTTGTTTTCACAGGTAAATACAATTTATTATCTGTCAAAATGACTGAAATCACTTTGAAATACTATCATGTAATGCTGAAGTAATTAAAAAAAAAATGTTTTTTATTAAGGCAACGTATGTTACATAATACAGATTACCACAGTGATATTTAACATCCTATTTTGCTGTGGAAAGATTCACGCTTTCGGGGTTATTCATGGTCTGTTGAAAGTACCTTGTTGATGCTTTTACACTTTAAATGTCCTTTTAATTTTCAATGGTTGAAGGATGAGTAGAATAATGTAATGTCATTGTACACAGTTTAAAAATATATATTATTGCGTCAATAGAGCTAGTCACGGAAGTTACACCCATAATTCGCGCAAAGCGGCATGGGGCGTAGGAATAATGTGGGTAAGCTTCAATGAACAATATCAATGAGAACATATGTTTACGTTGCTAAGAGTGGTTGCTAGGGGTGTTGTGTAGCGTACATCGAAACGTTGGGTGAAGCGGTCATAGCCGTCTTTTATCGTGAATAAAACACAGCTATTGACCAATCAGAATCAAGGACTGGAACTAACCGTTTTATAAGCCATATTTTGTTATTACATTTAAGAATAATGTAAAATATTGGTATATAAAACAAAACATTTACAAATATTATAAACACCATAAATGTTTTTAGTTCCCCTCACTCCACAACAAATCCTTTAAATTTCACAGTATTTATTTTGAAATGTAGTGATATAAGTATATATTCATTATAAAAAACTTTTATTATAAATGCAAAGCATTACATTCACTAATCTGAAACTATAGGTGTGTGTGAATTGGTAAATGTGCTATAGCTCTGTTTTGCAGGTCAAGGTTAATTGATATAATAATATATATAACATTCATGTCCATCACACATTAATATAAAGTTGCAAGTATTTTCAAGTGTTGAATTCATTCAAATGAAATGTAAAGGCTGATTATGATTTACCTTGTAATCAGCAGATTTTTGTTCTCCAAGAACAAAACTTGTGTGACTGCATCTTTGTGTCCTTTGAGTCTGTACAGACCGCACTCATTGATGATATCCCACACAATCACATCTGTGTCCTGCAACACAACAACATAGAAAATGACTTTAGTTCATGCAAAAATGTATATGGTCAACAACCAAAAATTGTAGTCTTACTCTTGAGCCGGTGACAAGACGAGCACCCAGTGCATCATATTTAATGACTGAGACAGCTGATTTGTGTCCACTGAAGGAGATGTTGCTTTCACCGTTCAGCAGACTAAAGATGCGCACACCTCCATCCTCATAACCCACCGCTATGTGGACACCATCAGGAGAGGGACACAAGTACGTCACCTCATGCTTTTTACCTTCAAGTATAAGAACCTGAGAAATTAAAGGGGAGAGAGGGTGAGTACAACATTCAGAAGTTTATATAAACTGATAAGTCAATGTACTAACTGATCTTTTAAAACATACCTTCTCAGCTTTGCGGACATCCCATATGAAGACATGTTCACAGGCTCCCACAGCGACATATCGACCTTTCTCACCCCCCTTGAGGGTCACAAACACGATGTTGGCCTTCTGACTGCCAATCACCCCGAATACAGCACTCGCCACATAGCGCAAGTACTGCTTAGTTAAACCCATGGCAGACCAGAGGCTGTAGACACAAAATAACAGTAGGGGATTCGGGTGAGATTGGTCACTACCTTAATCTAGCAAACTGTGCACAATTTGTCATGAAACACATAGAAAAGGTCCGTCATACTGCAGCTGCATATCAAATTAAAATTTCTACATGGCAGGATAAATTAGTTTTATATCAAAGCAAATACAATTCATAATTGTTTGCTAATGTACGTGATGAATCAGTAATGTATAAATGTAATAAATCTGTAACATATAAAAACATTTACATTATTTGTCTCAATATTAGCCAAGCCATGGATTTTCCCCCAAAATGGTAGGCCTAGTATGTGTATCAGATGCTTCTCCTCCAAATACTATTATATTAAGCTTGTTGAACAATTGTATTATTATATTGAACTTGTGGTGGCCAAAATAAATGTTTAGATTTCTATGTTGTAATAACATAGCAAATAATTGCTAAGCGAGCTCATTGTTTATGCCTAAAATGAATACATGTTAACTGACTGCATGAGTTATATTATCTTTTAACAGTTTGAAATACGGACGTTACTTGGACACAGTCACCTCTGATAACTAATCATCCTAAATTGTAATGTAAAAACATGCATTTTCTGGCTTTGAACCCGCGTATTGTGAAAAGCGCCATACAAATAATTATACATTTATATGAAATTGAAATGTTCAATGAAACGGCTTACCCATAACATGGGGAAAGTGCCCCTTCACTACTTTAATTAAATCATATTTTTCATCTCGATGGCAGCATACATTAGTTTGTCCTTATATCAACAGAGCTTGTTCAATGGTTTGGATCTTCGGCTGCACCAAATGGCTCATGCGCCATCAAAAAGCTGGGATTGCCAGTTATAAAGTAAATTAATTACACTAATAATCTATAAACTGAAGAAAGCTTAAAAGTGAGCAACTAAACTGAAACACCACGTTTTCATGCGACGACGAACACAGTCGACAACGTGAACCACATGCAGTTCGTTCAATATATGCAGATATTCTATGCTGATATTAGAAAGTTACAAAATAAGCCACTGTGTATATAAAATGTACTTACATGCTATATCAATTAGATGTCCTTTATGAAAATATTACTTCTGTGGATGTGGAGAACATGCTTCCAGTCGCAAGTGTGACATCCAGTAAAGACAAAAGCGATAGATTACCGAGCAGAACTACGATGTCACTTCACAAAATGTTTCAGGAATTTACGTTTTTATGGACATTTATGTCATACTAAAATATATTCATAAATTAAATAAGTTCTAATCATTATTTCCACACCTTATGTGTTTTATTTGTTTAATGTTCTTCTTATGAATTATGTGCACATTATCGATTACTTCGGTCTGTGAAGTCATGTTGCAGTCCATGAGGCGTACCAATGTGATTATAATAAAAAAATAAAAATAAAAATTGTTTATTCATTATACTTTATTATGCTTATTTTCATTTTGCGATGACAGTAGAACGTCGCTTAAAAGTAGATTAAAATCTATGATACAGTCTTGCGTTTTCTATCCCTGCTGCAATCCCGGAAGTGATGAATTTTGTCCTCGTGAATCAGCTGATCAGGAAACTCGCTGAATGTTGCAAACACGATGTGTTAACCACAAGCAGCTAAAATCACATTTTAACAATGGTCTATTTAAAAGCGGAAGCACAAGAGGATGACAGTGGTCACCAGCACAGTCTTTAACGGATTCATTTGAGCTAACGTGGTTTTGTTTTTGCAGTAGGCAGGACTGAGCAGCTTCACCAGTGGACATCTGGTAGGTATCTTGTCATTGTGATTAATAATGGTGGTTGTAATTTGTTGCATTTTCATCAAGTCGATATGGTTAGAATTAGTATGAGGTGTTGTTCCCCCTTTCTATCCTCCTTAAAGCAATATTGTGCTGCGTGGTTTGTATGTGCTTATTGCAATCGAGTTGAGACTTTTATATATTTGAACACCTAGCTTTGTTGTTGTCGATGGAATCTAATTTGGGGACTCGACCTTAACACATGCAGCTCATTTCTGTTGAATGTCTTATCTGTTCCTGGATTCCTGTCTGTCTTCACTGATAGAGCCTCTCTTTGTGCTTGAAACGTTCATAAACACTACACTTCTCTCACTGCAGCTGCTACACCAGGCACAGAAATTATTGCTGACTACTTTTCCAACTTCCCAGTAGCAGGAAGATTGAAAGGGCATTTCTTTTAAACATTGTGACTCTGTAATTTGGAAGAAAATTGCAATATCTTAAGTTCTTTGTAATGCTGAGTCAATGAGTGTTAAAAACTGGAATGTTTATCTAGGTTTGAAAAACACAACACTTTCACTGTAGCAGCTTGTGGTGCTCAGGAGGCCAGGGCCCACTAGGGGGCCTCAGCAAACTTCTGAGATGACTTAAAATGATTTAAATGGGTTATTTTAAAATAGCCAAACTAAAACGAAATGCTTACAAATTCTACATAACATTTAATGAGCTTTTAACTTAACCTAAAGTAAATTTTAGATCACATGTGATTTCACAGCTTTTCTGTGCATGGAATTTAATGAAGTCAGTCATTGCAACCACCCACTAACATGTTTAAACTGATGCTGACATCTGTATGAATTATTATTAAAATGGCCCAGGTCACACTACAGTCTCTTAATGTGTAAATGCTTCTCTGTGTCTTTCAGTTTCCAAATTTGTCAGTGAAGCAACATCATGGATCCCTTGGGAGCTCGTTCCCAGTTTGTGGAGGTCCAGAGCCTCTACACGTGGGACCAGTCTCAGGGAGTCCAAGATGAGGTGGATGGAGAAAACCACTTAAGGGAGGAGGAAGACAAGCTGACAAATCATGTCAACTCCTTAACGTCCCCTTTCCCCTTCAGACAAGACATCAACAGCAAGATTGTACTATTGTGAGTGTACTTTACACTGCTATTGATATTCCTCACACCTTGTGTTTTTCCCAGATTCTCCACAAACCTCTGCAGTTATTGCTTAATAGTTGTTTTTTTGTCTGTGATTTCAGCCTTAGCCCTGAAAGCCAAAGCATCAAACTCTTTTCTATTGTTGTCTTAGTTTAATAGTTTAATAATTGAATAATTTAGAGCTACCCCTTTTTTTCTCCACCCACTGTGCTCTTTGCATTTGTTATTTGCACCAGATCTTTACTGCTTTAGTCATTCCCTCGTGCACACAAATCCCCTTTATAGCTCAAGTCACATGCGACCATCTGAGAAGTCCTTCTTGCTGTGCTGTCTGACCGATGTAGCTGTGTTAGGTCAGGATCAAATTCATAGTTTCTCTTTTTTAAGAAAGGGGAATTTTTTTTGCATGTAACTTCTCTATGAAGTCTATGAAACAGTCCTTCTGGAAGTTCAGGCAGGAAAAGAATTCAGCAGTGCACATTGTTTTGTGCTTGCAGGGTTTGTTCATAGTGACTTTATCCTTTCATTCTTTGGATTTCCATGCAACTGTAAAGCATTATTTTTGTTGTTGTTTGTTCATTTTTCTATTGAAAACAAAATGGTACAATAATAACACTTAGTAACGTTATACAAAACAATGTTATTTATCAGTGTTGTTAGTATTATTTATACCCTTTTTGAGCTTTTACTTTTAATTTTAAAGTTTTTTTTTTTTTGATAATTTGTCATTTTTAGTTGTTCAGTTTTTTTTTATAACTTTAGTACTTAAACATTAACTTGTTTCAGTTAGTTTCCAGGGTAACATTTCTACTTTCTAATTTCTTTCCCCGGTTTCACAGATAAGGCTTAAGTCTAGTCCCAGACTAAAATGCATGTTTGAGCTGTTTTATTTGAAAACAACTTGCACTGACAAATCTTAAAATATGTCAGTACCATTGTTTTGTCTCAAGATGTACACCAGTAATGTTTTTTTTCCTAAGGCACGTTTATAAAAGCTACTTAAATGTCCTAATTAAACTAATGACTAATCCCAGCTTAATCTAAGCTCTATTTGTGAAACCGGGCTTAAATTGATTTTTTTTTTTTTAAATTTCAAAGTC
Organism: Squalius cephalus; assembly: GCF_949319135.1. Lineage (NCBI taxonomy): Eukaryota > Metazoa > Chordata > Actinopteri > Cypriniformes > Leuciscidae > Squalius > Squalius cephalus. The sequence goes on from NC_137130.1 coordinate 21,666,018, forward strand.
TCTACATTTTTTTTCATTTAATTTCAGCTCTATTTCAGTAACCAAAAATTATTTTTAATGGTTTTAGAGTAGTTTACATTATATAACAAAACTGTTTTCTTAATGCTATATATATATATATATATATATATATATATATATATATATATATATATATATATATATATATATATATATATATATATATGCGCTATATTTGTACTCATCAATTTTTCTCACCTTAAATGATTTTCTGGATGTTCTTCTGTATGTGATATGTTGGGTTATATCATCCCCTCATTTTACAGTAATGGAGATGTGGCATTTTTAAACTGCACTGCAATCGTCAATACCAGCAATGAGACCCTAACAGACAAGAACCCTGTATCAGACAGTATCCACAGATATGCCGGACCTGAACTACGAGATGAACTACTCAAACTGAAAGGTAGAGGGCGCTACTTGTCTAGCAGATGAAGAACTGTTACATGTCATGCATCTAAATTTAATCTAACTATGATCTAAAACTTTTAATACTAAGTGCTGTTTGTTAAACAGTTTTGGGACAGATCTTATCTAATAATTTTTTTGGAGTGTAAATGATATGGCTGTGCTAATATTTGTCTAGGATGTCGGACCGGTGAGGCAAAAATGACAGAGGGTTTCAACTTGGCTGCTCGCTTTATCGTTCACACAGTTGGACCCAAATATAAAGCCAAGTACCGGACAGCTGCAGAGAGTTCTCTATACAGCTGTTACAGAAACGTCATGCAGTTCGCCAAGTAAGCTGGATCATAGCAACACAATGACTTTTTTGAGTCAAATGTCAGTCTGCTCACACAGACTGAATATTCTGACTTGATTATAATAAGTAAGTATGTTTAGTTTTCTGTCAGTCACTCTCTAAGATAAGCACTAAAACAGTTCAAATACAGTCATTTTAGGATAAGCTTATCTTGATTGGTGTAGCATTTCCCATGGCAATAAGGCGTTTATGAAAATTCAATACCTGATGATTAAAAGAATAAACCTTCTGTGCTTGTGGAAGGAAAGGAAATGATCTAAGATTTAGATTCCAGCTCTGAGTACGTAAGATTTGGGGATTTTGACCTCACCCTTGGGCTTTAGCTAAAGAAAAACGCCATTCATCTATTGTTTGGGAGATCATATAAATGTGTGTGTCAAGTTTAACAGAAGGTGTTGATGACAGTAATTTTTTACCAACTAACTGACTGATGTAAACCATGTATAATTGAAGTCAATATAACATATTTTTGTGTATGTTGATTGTGTTTCTGTCGCAGGGAACATGCCATGGTGTCTGTGGGTTTGTGTGTGGTCAGCACAGTCAAAAGGGCATATCCACTGGAGGACGCCACACATATAGCTTTAAGTAATTTACTTTTACTTGTCTTGTATCATATAAAGTACATACATCACATGTGAGTCCTTCCTAAAGAAATTCAGAAGGATCTTATTAAAATGTGTTTTCCCAACATTTATGTTTCCAGGGACTGTTCGTAGATTTCTAGAGAACCATGGTGAAAACATTGAGACAGTGGTGTTTGCTGTTTCGGATGTTGAGGAGGTGTGTGGCGTTTCATTTTCACTGTTACGCAACAGACTCCATCCTTTAATTCTCAACTGTGCTCTCTCATATTATTATGAAATTTTTATTTCAAGACCAACTTATGTTGTGTTTGTGGGTGAAACTGCTGTAAGCTGAGTGTGAACTACAGCATAATGCAGTAGAGTTTCATGTCCCTTTTCAACAGCTGCTAAATGAAAAAAAGTTCCTGCTTGTTTAGTATGTGCATGTATGATTGATTGACTCTGGATGTGTTTGTAATTGATTCTGTTTTCCAGCCAGTGTACAGGAAGTTAATGCCGTTGTATTACCCACGCTCAAAGAAAGAGGAGAGAATCGTTCTGCCTCTCCTCCCTGCCGACATTGGCAATTCTGAGGGGGAGCCCGTGGTCCTAGAGAGACAGATCCGCATTGCTGAAAAGCCTGGAAATCTAGAGGGTGAGCTCAAATAATTGTTCGATGTAACATATTTTTATATCTTTCAGATAAAATCTTTTTAATTTTTGAAAGAAGTCTCTTCTGCTCACCAAGGCTGTATTCATTTGATCAAAAGTAAAGTAAAAGTAATAATGTTATTTTACAATTTAAATGAACGTTTCTGTTTTAACATATTTTAAAATGTAATTTATTCCTCTGATGGAAAATCTGAATTTGCAGCAGCCATTAAGGGGTGGTCACACCACACTTTCCATTCCATTGACTTCCATTCATGTGTATGCCAATTACAAAGTTTGGTGAACTTTGACCTTCGAATTCAGATCACGTGAAGACGTGACCAATAAAAGATCGATTAAGCCAAGGCTCATCTCGGCTGAATAAAAAAAAACACACATTTTTGCAGTAAAGTACAGTAGATTGTATATTTTAATTCTTTTGATTTATTATTATTTGTTATGTTGAATTTATGTGATCATGGCTTTACTCGAGTCTTCAGTGTAACATGATCTTCCAGAAATAATTCTAATATGATGAATTGGTGCTCAAGAAACATTTCTTATTATCAATGTTGAAACCATTAATATTAACATGTAATATTTTTGTGGAAACGGTGTTAAATGTTTTCAGTATTCTTTAAATGGAAAGTTTAAAAGAACAGCATTTGTTTGAAATACTAGAAATATTTTGTAATATTATACATTTCTTTACTCTAAATGTCTGTAATGGAAATGTCTCTATAATACTGTCACTTCCAGTATTATATTGCATCCTTAATAAAAGTATGTATTTATTATTATTATTAATAAATAATAATAATCAGCATTAACTTTAATGCTTTTTTTACATCTTGGCCAGGGGACTACAGATGAAAAATAGCCTTTTGGCTAATTCTGGCTTTTTTTAACCATGTTTGTTCATGTGTTTTATGAAATTGCACTGTCCCCTCTTAAATAAACCAATAAAAAAAAATAAAAAAATAAAAAAAATATTATCTTACTGACCCAAACTTTTAAATGGTTGTGTATATTTCTTCAGATTACCAAACAACCAGTAGGAATACATTTTTGCCAAAAAGTTTGGAGAATATTCATCTGGACGACATGCATTTCTCAGAAACACTGTGTAATGTAAAGGAGTTTTTTTTTTTTTTTTTAAGCTGTTGCACAGAATATATTCTGCAGTAATTTATTTAATTTGCAGCATGGAAAAACAATTGTCTCGTAATAGTGTGATAGATTAATGATTATAGGCAGCATGCAGCAGATACAGCTGTTGAATGAGACATTTTTTCCTTCCTGGCTATTCATCTTGTTCTGTTGTGGGTGTTTCATGAGTTCAGATCAGCTGGAACAGCCTCTTTGTCCCACAACAGGTGCTCTGACTACAGCAGAATCTTCTGCTTTCTGACAGGCCCAGTGTTGATACAGCTACAGTCAAGTGTGTGCGTGTATAGGCACCAATGTTAACATGCCTATATGAGAATGAGTGTATGTTTGTCTTGCTTGCCATAGCACTCCGAACACAAGTGTATATTTATTTGTTAGTGGGAGATTAAACATGTATATTTGTTGGCTTGCCATTATTTCAAGCCTATATCATGTGGACTGTGAGGCAGCTGTGTCAAGGTGATCAAGTCTCACTAGAGCTGTTGATCCAACTCAAACAGGCCACATAAGCCAGGTCCCATGTCAATAAACACTGCACTTTCCTGCCTGTCTTAGAATGCTTTAAACCAGGACATGGAAAGGCAGCCTAAGGTCTGTTAGCTTTTTCTAAGTTCATTTAATATTCTGCTTTATCAGTCTCGCTACTATATGTTTGCTTGAGCTACTCAGAATGACAACAAGTTCTAATCTGAACAAACATGATCGCTTAACCAAACTTACCTCTGCATACTGAAGTGGCACAACAGCTTCCAGACTTCCTTGTTAATATGAAGTTTAGGGTGAATTGAGTACCTTCTGTGACACTGTCCCATCACAAGTGCCAACTTGATGAAAAGTTTCAAAGTGCTATTGCTCAGCTAGACATTAAGTCCAACACTAAACTCTCACCACTGTTTCAGGCTTGTTGGGTTGCTCAAACCAACAGAAACAGAGCAATGTTTTTAAAGGTCCACTGTGTTTACACTTTATTTTAAAAACCTGATTCATTTATCTTCTGTATTAAAATTTTTGAATGATAACTGTTTTCCCAGACACTCAACCTACAAAGCTGTTGGTTTAATGTCTCTTGCATCACTCCATATTCTCTTATTCGCACATAACACAAGAGGTATAATGCTTACTTAGCTGGTCATTATAGCAAAATAAATCCCACATGGTGATCAGGAACCTGACCCAATCATTAAGCCCCTTACTCGACATACTTGGGAATGGAATACCACAAGGTTCGGTGTTGGGCCCTTTCTAAGGCAGATTATGTGCAATACAGAAAGTTTAGTATGCTACTAAACTTTGTCACATCTGCTTTATCATGATTTATTTTATAAATGTCCTGTTACTTATTGCTATCTTGGGTTGGGCCAAAACTCTGCTAAGTTTTTTTTTTTTACGAGGATAAGAAGTGTTTGTTCTTATACAGTCTTTCTGAAATACATTAAAGGACACATTTTTAATGTTTGTAACCCAGCTTTGCCGCACCCTTTCACTGATCTGGCTGATCTCTTCAAACTCTTGTCCTCATACATGCCCTTTCATCATTGTGATGCAGGTCTGCTTGTCATTCTTAGAGTAATATTAAAGACAGCAGGTGACTTGGCCTTCACTAACGCAGCCCAGCTCTTATGGATTAGTCTATGAAGCCATGTAGAGGTCTCAAAGCATGCCTCAAACCACCACACACTTCCCTAATCTGCCTTCTCCAGTTTTTCTTTTTCTGCCCAATTCCCTTAATGCCTATTTAATTTTTTCTGTCTTTATGCTTTCTGTTATTCATGTTCTTATTACCCTAGCAAAAAGCTGTGCTGTATACCACGGAGCAGTGATGGTTTCAGATGGCAATGCCATGATATTTATTGCTTGCTCCATTTACCATGGTGTTTACACTATAGTCCAGTTTTCTAATTTTCTAGAAAAAACTTTCATCTTCCTTTCCTTCATTTGCTGTGCTATGGATATATTTCTATATAATTGTTTACAATTTCCTTTTTTGATTAGATCATTGTCTGTCACAAAGTTGAATGTCACATTGCAGTGACGTGCTCCTGAAATCCAAATAAATTTCAGCTAGAAGCCAGCATTGGTGCTCTCTGGTTCAGTGAGGCAGATGATAAAAATATGCTGTATTACAAAAACTAAATCTTATTCTTTCCTTCAACATACTGTAATGATTCTTCTGGCCAAAGATAATCTTCAGGAGACATCTGTGTCTAATAAGTCCTGATAATGTCTCACTGTAGGTTTGCTAGCAGCTTACTGTTTGGCTGTGATCCTCTTATTTGCCTGTTAGTGTCTATACCATTCTGTCAAATATATTTCTTTCATTTCTGGCTAAAGAAATAAAGACTGACATGTGACCATGGGGTTGAGCTGAGGAAATAAGAAAAGTTTAGTTTGTTTTCAGACTGGATTTTCTTTTCAAGTCTGTTCAGATATGTCTAAGGTTGGCCCATATTGGAGATTTGGCATACACATGTAAACAAGAATAACAGATGAGGATTATTTTTATGTTTTGCCTGGCTGTGCATCACACACACCATTGGCCTTCCCAGCTCTAATTGAGGGTGGGAGGCCATTCTGGTGCAATGTTCCACATTGTAGTACTCATTGAACCTGGTAATGTTCATTCCAAGTGTGTGAGATTTTTTTTTTGTGTGTGTGTGTGTGTGTGTGTGTGTGTGTGTGTGTGTGTGTGTGTGTGTTTATCACAGCAAATGCATTTGTGTTTCAGCACACTTTTATGGCGCATTGGTTTTGCTTTTCTTTGAATATCCAGAAATTTGCGTTGTGCATGAATACATGGTAATAAGTTCATAATACTGATATTAATAAATTTTCTGCAGATGACTCCGGGGATGATTCACTAGAATCCGACCTGGGGCTGGTAGGAAGTCATGCATTTGCTCGTATGGAAGGGGATGTGGATAAGCAGCGTAAACTCATCCTTCAGGGCCAAATTTCAGAAGCAGCTCAGCAGAAACAGCACCAAAGGAAGTAAGATGTCTTGTTGTCGCATTATAATGTTGCCTTTTACAACAACATATTTAACAAAACCCCTTACAAATATTGACCATATTAGGTTCTATGAAAATACTGTAGTTATTAACAGTACTTTATAGAAGTAGGGGTGGGCGGTATGACGTGTTAAACATTTAAGATACATTTTTTTTCAATGCAAAAAACCCTGATATAAAATTATTCAAAATGTGATTGGTCATACTACCCACCCCTAGTAAGAAGCTTTTAAAAGCCTTCCTGTCATCATGTTTAATTACTTTTTTAATGAGTCACCACAGTTTTTCTGTACTACCCACGGTGAAACTTTGGTTATCATGGCAAATGTTTGAGACACTGAAAGCTTGGCAGAACCAACAGCATCCTAAAAACTGTCAGCCATGTTTAGCTATATATACAAACTAAGGAAGCATTTATGTTTAATTAGACATATTTACATTAGAGAACTATATACTCGGATGTTTGTTATTTGTACATCACTGCAAATTACCTAGATGTGACGTCTTAGTTTTGGGTGTCTTTACAGCTATAACCGCTGGCTTTGCAGAGCTCGTGCAGAGGACCTCTCAGACATAGCAGCATTAAAGGCACTATATCAGACCGGTCAGTCTTTCTCTCTTTGAGTGTCTTGTGTTTTAATAATGTGTGTTTTAATTGTAAAGCTGTCAATTTAACACAATACATTCAATTAAATGAATAAATAACATTGATAAATCAACTAATTTAATCATGCCCTCTGACCCATACGTACATTTCATAATAAGGAATTTTCTCAAAAGCAAAGCATGTTTTTTATTATTTTGTAATTCATGCAAGGTTTTAAAAGGTGCATTTTTGAGTTTCTTAAAATTAAACATTTAGTTAAAGCTGCAGTCCGTAGTTTTTCCTCTTTGTCGCCATCTCTGTTCAAAATCTGCAATTGCAGTTATTCGCGGAATTATCAACTTTACGTGCTCGACAGCGCGGATGAATCCAATGTTTTGAGGAGAATGTGCGGCTGACAGTCACCGCGCTGGTGTGGATACTGGCATTCGCAATCACAGATTCTACTTTTTAGAAGTATGACCAAAATAATAATTTTCACCGGAAAATGTCATCTGAACAAGTAATTAACATCCACTTTTGTTCTGACCAAATAAGAAAAAAAAAAGCATTGCAGCAGTAAATCGCACTGATTAAATCTAACGATCGCTCGTCAAATCACGTCAAACCGTGCAAATGATACTTTGCTCTCAAATTGTTAATGTTATCAACATCAGCGTGACCACATTTAATGCCCTTCCGATATTCATCCTTGTTTTCGCATGGGCCCGGTTGCAGTCTCTTTTTTTTCTGTTGCCACTCTGAAGTCTTTCGCGTTTTACAACGGGTGAATCTCCTGTTGTCACTGGTGATTGTTGTTTGAACCTTTCTGGATCCCCCATCAAATTGCTAAGTTTAATTATATCAAGTGCTGTGAGAAAAGGCTATAAATCTCCATCTCCAACATCCTCACACGCAACATAGCCTACTAGCCGAGACTCCTTCTTTATGTACACACTAGAGACGTAATGACGCAGACATGCTCGAATTTCCCGCAGAAATCCACCAGTACCACTGGAATTAAAAACATTATTACAAGCTTACCGTTTTGAATCGAGCTAAGGCAAGCAGATAGTTTCAAACACTGGCTGGTTATGTACTTGTTCAATTTATTTTGGATAATTTTTAACCCAAAAAGGTTACGGACTGCAGCTTTAAATGGCATATCAATTAATTTGATTAAATATTTAATCGTTTTACAGGCCTAGTTCATGTATGTCGGTGTTATTGTAGTAGTATGGTCTTTGTTTGGTCACATGTTCTCTTTGTGTTGCTGTATCTCTGTATATCTTTATGCACGTGGACTTTGTGTTCTCTCCATCTGTGTTTGCACTCTGGGCAGGAAACCTTTGTTCTGCCTCATTGAGCTCAACATCAGGGGTTCTGTAATCCATTTCTCTCGTTTCACAATTTCAGGATAAAAAAATAACCACCAAAGTAACGGTTTCTGTGTTGATAAATATTCATCATCATCTATTTTTGTTGCTTACCTCAGATAGTGTCAAAGCTGACTTTCTGAGTTCAGAACTTCATGTGAAGTTTACCACAGACTGTACGCATTCTGTTTGTCTTGTTAAATTAAATCTTAAATTTCTTCTTTTAAACTGCAGAGCAATACTTTTTATAGAACTGAATATCTAAATCACACTGACTTACTTGCCCAAAGGGGGGCAGACTTTCTCCAGCTGTACACCTAAACATGCATGTTCACTGTGTCATGTGAGGATGGACTATAATAAAACATCTGGCTATGCACATCCTGATGTTTCTCATAATAAAATGCAAAACATTGATTTCAATATATACATAACTCTTTTAGTTCTGCAGGATGAGTTCGTTAAACAGGGTGAGGGTGAAATGTCTAACGCATTTCTTCAGATATGCTGCATATGAGAATGCTGTCAGCAGAGGGAACAAACTAGGAAGCTGTGTCCCTCCTGACCATCTGCCCAGCCTTTGAGGCTCATTTAGGGTTAGAGGGTTAGGGACTCAGACACGTTTTACAATGGCTGTGAGGAAACATCCTTTTATAATATAGCTCTGTCATGAATCATGATGCACTTTTCTCATTTTCAGGTATTGATATGTGTGGTAGAACGGTCATGGTTATTGTCGGCAGGAATATTCCAGTTACACTTATTGATATGGAGAAGGTAAAAGAGAAAATGATCATATTTTGATTTTAATTTAAGACTTATTTTTTCCCGGTTTAATTTAAGATTGTCTAATTAAATATTTACTACACTATAAATGCAGATGTGAAAAATTAGACTGCACATTTTAAAATGTTTATTTAAAGGATTAGTTCAAAAATATATATTTTAAATCCTGTCATTTTTTTTACTCACACTTATATCAGACCTGTATGATTCTTCTTTTCTTTTTCTGTGGAACACAAAATGAGAAATTGAAATGTCATGTAGTTGAGTTAATGTTGACTGCATTTTCGAATGAACTATTACTTAAAGTAAATCTTGTGAACATGGAATTTTTGTTGCTAAATCTGACATAATTATTGTAACAGTTTTTTACATTTGGCATTCCAAATTATATTGTGGCAGTTTCTCTGCATTGATATGCTCTGTTTATACTATGGACACTACATACATAACCATATTTTGCAGAAAAAAGTGAGCTAAATTTGACAAAAAGCCAGAAATTAGCTAAATCTAAGAAAACCACCTCCTGAGGATTTACTCATTTGTAAATACGGTGTTAAAAATAGATAGAATATAATTTGAAAAAGAAAAATGCTGAAAGATTTCTGTTGTGGTTAAGATCAGGGTGTGGATTAGGGTTAGGTTATAGCCTAATATTTATAACTATATAAACTATATAAAGACAATGGAAGTCTACGCAACCCATTTACATAGGGTGTTAACGTGTGTGTTTGTGTTAGGCTTTGCTGTATTTCATCCACGTGATGGACCATATCACAGTGAAGGAGTATGTGATGGTGTATTTCCACACACTCACCGGTGAACACAACCACCTGGACACGGACTTTCTCAAGAAGCTCTATGACATTGTGGATGCCAAGTAAGAGTTATTTCTGTTCCATTTGAGATACTACAAACCACCCACGTTTCCTGCTCTCTACGAACTTAAAAAGTTTTTGAGATGACTTGACCCAGTTTTTGGCTGAGGTATTCTTTCAAACCATAACTCACAGACTCCCATGGAAAAGCGAATCACAGTTTCATATAAATACTGGCTTGGTGACTTTGTTTTTATGAGCATCTTTTATGCCAGACAGTACTGTCTCCTCATACCCCAAAACACCACATATGTTGTGGTAATCATAAGGGAATGTCTATATCTTGGGCTTCCTGTTCGATGAATGTCATGAAGATTTATACACAGACGCTCAACCCTTTTGTTGGTTATTACCAGCTTGGAAAGAAGTTCGAAGTAAATCCACACAACGCTGAGTCATGTTTTCTCTGTTTTATCTGCTGTTTCTCTGAATTATCACTCTAATTGGGTGCTCAAATGTGTCTGAGTTGATTGGTTTCACTAAGGAAAGTGAAATAATATTCCTTTTGCTCAGAGCACTTTGGGAAATTTTGAGGGGGATTCTGGTTATCAAGGTTAGAGCACTGAGAGCGATTGCAATGACTTTGCCACCTTGTAAATCTGAGGTCTCAATGTTCTCCTCTCACCCATCGAATGAGCATGGATGTAGCACCACGGAATGGCGATTGTTCTTTTAGTCGAACAGACCTCATGATTGCGGTTTTCCTGGCTTAGCAGAGGAGTTTGAGTCTTTGTTGAAAGTCAAAACTGTGGGAGGTGATTGGTAGGTCAGGCATTCGTCATTTATTTGGGGGGACACTCTCAGCATGCAGGCAGAGGAAACCACAGTCTTGAAATAAAAAGCAGAAGTGCTCTCCAACTCCAGTCCCTCACACTTTCCGTACATGGTGGAGATCAACGTGACTCATAACTCTGAGATCCAGGCCAGTTTGACTTGTCATTTATAATGAGGTATCAGCAGAGCAGAGCAGATCATCATTGTATTCTTTATATTTACAAGATATTGGTCTAAGAAAGTGTTTTACAGTCATAATTCATGAGCAAGAGTGATGAGGTTCTGTAAGCAATCACGGCCATATTTATAGCTGAGCTAGTCGGTGATGCTATCACTCCCTGTGACCCCCTGCTCATGGGCTTTAGACTGGGTGGGCCATGTCCATCGTGGGAAAGGGGAAAGGTTGACAGACACGTCCCTCGCGCTTTTCGAACACCCCTCCGATTTTGGCTGTCCATATCTCTATTCATCTGTGTGTTTTGGACAACGGCGTGCGGCTTGGACGTGGCTGCCCCGCTGGACTTGATTCACCAACTTTTGCTCCTTCCTAAAAAATGCACTTTAGCTCTCTTTCTAATGGGTTTATTGTTTTTGTTAAGGCAAAAATCGTTTCAAAGCTCAGTGCGCCAGAGGAATTCACTATTTGTGTAGTAATAAATAATTGATTGGATGTGTTGATAATGTTTCTAAAACCAGGGTTTCCTTTGTGTTTTCAGGTTTAAGAAAAACCTAAGGGCCTTCTACTTCGTTCACCCGACGTTCCGCTCCAAGGTAATTGTAATCAATTCATCAACTTGGATGTAAGTCCATTAAAGGCAGCACTAGATGTTCATCTCATTTTGAGCTTTTCTTTCCAAGCTTGTACTGGCCTATGGTCTGATTCACAGCGGTCAACTCCACATGTTTTGCATTGACTAAGAAAGACTGTGTATGCGCCTGTGTGTAACTGAATCTGTTGAAAAGCGTTTTTGAGACCACATTGAGATTCATGATGTGTCTGCACTAAGTGTTCCATAGTGTTCCACAGAACCTATTCAGGTAATTGAAGTGCTTATGATGCACGTTGATTCTGCCAGGCTTTGCTTTCATTTGTGAAATTATTCAACAATTATGCTTTGTGCACTCCAAATGTAGAGGAACCTCGGCAATTAAGTGTCAAATAACTGTTTCATTTAAAATGCATCCATTTCAGTCAGAGAATGCTCAAGCCTTGAAACAATCCCAGGTGTGAAATGTGTTCAAGCCTTATGGATGAGTCATTGGAGTAAATGCTGAAAACACAGACTACAGCAACAGCTTTAGGAGCTGCAGATTTTGCACTTAGCAATTCAACGTAATTTTTTTGCACAACTTCACTAATTTTGTAATTGTCCATTTTAAAATGGTGTATTGTCTGCCATTTTCCTGTAGAGTTACATTTGAGGACAAATGTATGAGGTGAATAAATTATTATAAATTATATTTGTTACAAAAGATTTGCATTTCAAATAAATGCTGTTCTTTTGAACTTTCTATTCATCAGTGAATCAAAGAATACAGAAATTAAAGAATGTAAAATTGTAATTTATTTTTTTTACAATTTTACTCTTACTGTTTTTTTTATTACAGCCTTGGTGAGCAAAACTTTCTCTATACACACTATCTATATATATATATATATATATATATATATATATATATATATATATATATATATATATATATGTTCATATAAGTTTGACCTCCTGAGACTGACAATTAACCTTTTTGCAGGTTAAGCAACACTTTTAATTGCCCATTTGTTACAAAAGAATAAGGGGAAAAAGTGTCCTATTTTGTACCCTTTAGTTCCATCTCTGTCCATCTAAGGCTTTTATTTTGTGATTCCCATTAGGTCTCAACGTGGTTCTTCACGACTTTTAGTGTATCAGGTCTTAAAGAGAAAGTCCATCACATAGAGAACCTGCAGCAGCTCTTCACCTGCATCCTTCCTGAGCAGATTGACATCCCTCCTTTTGTCATGGAGTATGACACACGGGTGAGTATTCAGTTCTTTCACACACACCTCAGTCTGATCCTCAAAAACCTTTACCAGACTACAATTGTCCATTGAGGATTAACAGTTACTTAGAAAAAGACTTGTGTACATAATCTATCTGATCTTTACTTTCTCTATTTAATCTGTATTCAATTCTGTCAACATTTATTCACAACAATGTTAAACTGCGTTTATGTTCCAAGTCTTCTGAAGCTATATAATAGCTTTGTGTGAGGAACAGACTGAAATTTAATTATGTTTGAGACCCATCTGCATGTTGGTAGCTTATGAAACGAACAGTGGCACGCTCCTTCCATCCGTAGTGCTAAGGTCTACTCCTTGGGCAAGAGTGATTAACCCTTAAGCATCCCATACTAGGGTAACAGTTGTATATACATCGTATTGTAATTAGATCAGTTATTTTTATCGGTATCCACAGAAGGCGTTGGCTAAAGGTCAATCAAGTCTAATAATAACAGAATTATGTCTTACTGTTTTTGAATCTCTAACAAATGATCACTCAGCACTAGATCTGCATGATTAATCGTTAAAAGAGTGTTATCTCGATTCAAACACCTACGTGATCCTAATCCTAAATGATTTGGCTCTATTAAACCTTAAACCTAAGCCAGTATGATCACAGCGGAACATTCAAATCTGTGTTAACGCTGCCACTGATCCAGAGAGAGTAGTTGTCATGTATAGGTATGAAACAGCTTCTCAAAAAGTCATCAGCTTTCTCTGTCAACTCAAGCTTTGATACTGAGTTCATGGAGCGCATGCACATGAAAGTGTGACATCAGTAGCGAACAGCTAATCACATCCCTTTAAACAGAGAAAGTAGCTGGGGGAGTGACTTTATTGCATCAGAGATGTGTAACTTTGCTCACAGCTAATTTGTCCAATTTCAGTTTGAGATCTCTTACCCAGAACATAACCTGGCCCGGAGCAGGTTAGCCGTGGACTTTAAGTTACAATGGTGATGAACACCGATAAAAGCCGAGCCACTTTCATGTTACCTACAGTGGGGGAAATAATTATTTGATCCCCTGCTGATTTTGTAAGTTCACCCACTTACAAAGAAATGAAGGGTCTATAATTTTTATGGTAGGTTAATTTTAATGGATAGAGACATATCAGCCAAAACATCCAGAAAAAACACATTATATAAAGGTTAGAAATTGATTTGCATTTCAGTGAGTGAAATCAGTATTTGGACAGTATCAATTGTAGGTCAGCTGTATAGTTAAGTAAATGTTAAACTGGTTTTAAAGTCAGTTGTCCTTTTAAGTTCTGTTTATTGTGGAAGGTTTCGTAACTATATCAACCCCTTCTCCATTGCCGCATTTTGCCAGAAATTCAAAATTACTTTGTATAAACACTTGGGTAAGGGTGACGGATAAGACGTTTGTTGCAACGCTATTAAAGAAATCCCTTGCCTCAGGCATTTTAGTCAGACTACTTAAGAGGTATCATGCAACCGGGTCCAGAACTTTAACCCTCGTCCTCTCCTCCCGTAACTGTAACAAATCCTTCCCTTGCAGCCGGGTCAAAATTACCCGAAGCCCTAAAATTATACATTTATTGTTAATGTGTTCAAATCTAAACACTTCGTATCTGTGCGCAGTCTGCATTGTGACTGTCGATTTTAAATTGAAATCATAAAAAAAAACCATGAAAACCCTTAGAACACAAAAAACTTTGTTTTTTATTTCTTTTCAGCATACATACACTAAGCCAAATAGGACATTCTAGAATCACACACAACCACTACGTTCCTCATGCCAGAGTCTGGAAAAATAGCCAAGGAAGCTGACATGGCGCTAAAACACTTACCAACCAACCATATCTTTTAAAGTATCGTTTAATCTGGTTCATGAAACCAGTCTGAATTATGTGTTCATGAATTGGAGTGAAATTTGCAGTGCCCATTGCTTGTTGAAGAGGGACTAGTATAATCCTTGGTAAATTATTTTTATTATTTAGGGTCACCTATTCCTTTAAGATAAAATGCTTTTCATAAAATGGCGTTTTTGATTAAAGTCTCTGGCAACTTTTGCAGAGAACCGGCTCTTCTCTGTAATACAAATTCTCCCCACAGTCTCACATCAACAATCATCCAGGGATCATGTGTTTCTATTTGAGAAAATGCATGTATAACCTCATGAAGGCTTCTTCATTTCTGTGTTTGCACTGTCTGTTTTTGCATTTCAAGTCAAATACATTTTTAATAGTACTAGTACAATGAAGTTCTTGCTTGAATGCTTTTCCACAGACTATATACAAATCAAATACAATATCCAATACTACTAAATACAGTGAGCTAATAAAAGTCAGTCCAAAGTCAAAAAGGTTCTGATGCATTTAAACACATCTTTAGGAAAATTTTTCAGCTTAAACATGGTAATTGAAATGCACAACTTGTGACCCATTTTAGGCGCAATTTTACGCAAATTCTTTAAACAAGTTTCCCTGTATGACATGTTCTTTAAATGCAGCCTTTAGCACAGTTTTATTTTTGCTCAAGCTGCTATATAAAAATATTTACTTTTTTTAAGGCCTTAATGAGGTCCTTTTTGTTTTGAAATGGATTGCGTTTGGCTTGTGGAAAGGAGATGCTAAAATAAGTCCCTAAGTATGGGTGGAGGAAAGTCTTTCCCTTCAGACTGAAAGAGGCCTCAGCCATGAGGAACTCAGCCGTCTGCGTGCTTTGCTGCCGCTCGCTCCGACTCAAAGGAACACATCACATTTCATTTCTTAAGATTACTCTTCAACGTCTTATGTGGGATCGGGTTGCATATTTTAGGAAACGTGGAAACAAAAAAATCAGTTAGTTAACTCTGGAATATTGAGAAGACATATTATGTCAGTAGTCATTTGGCATTGCAAAATCTCATTACTATTATTACGTGTCGCTTAGCATGTTTTTCCCTCGACGTGAAAAACATTGTGGTCGGTTTTAAATTTTGCATTACCTTTGTTACCTCAGTTGAATCCAAGCAAATTGCTCACACTAATGTAATAAAAATATTTGCATGCACTGATTCGATCCATCTGGACTGGACTGGATTATTTAGTTGATTTTTCATCAAGTCATTCCTTAGCTCTTAGTTTTGCAGTTTCAACTACTCCACATCATTTTATTTTATATTTGATTTTACCACACAGATATCTCATTTAAAACTCTGTGACCCTAAGAGTAGAAATGCCATCTGAAAAACTAAATGATATATCACTGTATGGTCATATAAGATTTTTCCATTCTATATTTTAGATGTTGTTGTTTTTTTGTCCGTTTGTTTTGTTCCTGGGTTTAAAGGGCAGTGGATTAAAAGTAAATGAAAGCGAGAAGGAAGACACAAAGGTGAGGCAGCTGTGAAGAATCGATCATGCCACTAATGCGTTAAATGGATGGTCTTTCTCATGCCAGGTGCGTGTCGCCCTGTATTTATCCATTCGCTGAGCAAGAGTGCAGGCGCACAGACTTGATTAGGAAAAAATGTTTTCCTGCAGGCTGTGTGTGTATTTGATTTGCATGTCAGAAAGACATTTTGTACTTTTGCTTTAGTATGTTAATACAATCTCGATGACTCGATGGGGAGGGCTTTAATAAGTATGTCGGGTTTTTGAATGTCAATTCAAAGTTTAGATCTTCAGAAATCATCTGTATCCTCAAACACGGGATCCCTTAGATATGTAGCCCAATAGGGAATATTCCACATAATGTTTCTGTTGAAAGAAACTGTATTTCAGAGGAAAGCTTTAAAGCCTTCAGTTTTAATTGTAGACTCACTTGGATGCTGGGGTTTTTCTTATTTCTGGAAACTGTGACTTTGGAGACTTTCTAGTGGTTATTTTCTTTAGGGAATATTCATGGCCATTTTATGAATGAATATGTGGGTCATTAGAATGGATAAACTCATTTTCTCTTAATGCGTCTTATTTTATGCCAGTCTAGCGTGTGTTTTTAGTCTCCATGCCTTAGCCTTGGATTCACTCCTGGACTAGCTTGCTTAAGTGTTTCCTGTCATTCTTTGATTACCCAGGAAGTAAATGGGCAGGAGGGGAAATGGCAGAATGAGTAAGCTTTTAATGCCAATTTCACTCCGCTTTCTCTCTCTGCCCATATGAATAGATGCAGTGCCATGGAAAGTCCAGCCACAATCACCTCAAATAACCCAGTCAACTTTCCATAAAGCAGTGAAAGGCTCCTGAAGGGTTTTTATTTTGGACTCTCACCTCTTTTCTGTGTTGGGTAGTAGCGGGCCGTGTAATCTGGATTACATAATCAAATTGCAAAAAGTCTTGTAATTGTATCACAGTTATTTTTATGGATAGCATGATTGTATATTGATTATAATCAGACAACAACAATAAAATAGTTTGGTAACACTTAACAGTAAGTTTCCGTTTGTTAACTAGTTAACATGAATTAATAAATTCTTTAGAAATATTTTTCCTTGTTAATATTGTTCATGTTAAAGGGATGGTTCGGAGTAATTTCAACCTAGGGTCCTTTGCACCATGACCTCGAGCCAAACAACCATAAGCCATCAGGCAAGTGTTATTTAAATAAACTCCTGATGTACTTACAAACTTTCCAATGCCTCGTTTTACGAGTACAGAACCTATTTGTACTACTGTAGAAGTTTGGTACCATTCTGGGCATTATTAGTGTGGTAATTTAAGAGATACAACTTTGGATCCATTAGCGCCTGCACTAAGCCATTCGGCTGATATCTCTAAATAAGCTCTAACTTTAATAATGTTCGACCAAGGGAAAACAAGCTTCTGGAGGGGTGTTTGACTCGAGGTCATGGTGCAAAGGACCCTAGGATGAAATGACTTCAAACCATACCTTTAAATTTCATCATTTACTAATACATTGTGAAAATCAAAAATTTTGTCTGTTAATATTATTTAATAGATGAAGAAAGAAAATTCAGTCCACACACTGAAATTGCAGCTCCAAAGAGTTTAAAAGGCGCAACGTTTCGACCAGTCAGATCTTCTTCAGGCACGTGAAAATGAAGATCTGACTGGTCAGAATGTTGGAAAATAAACTCATTGGAGCTGCAATTTCAACTTAAATTGGTACATAAAGCACTTGAATATAATTTTTGCATGTTCTGATGAAACTCAGAAATTCTTTTTTAATTTTTAATTAATTTGAGGCTCTTTGTCATAGAATATGTTCAATGTGTCAAATTAAAATGTGTGTGATTTTTGAATAAGTAAAAAAATCTGATTTAATTACCTAAAAAAAAGTATAATGTGAAACATTAAGTTGCTTAATTTTATCTGCGTGAATTGTCAAAAGTACAAAATCAGATTTCAAAAGTGAGAGAAACCCTGAGCTGAGCGATTCTGGAGCTGGAAAAAACACAAACGCTCCAACTACCTCCTCATTTGAGCTAAAATCACACAACTGCTCTTTTTAAAAAAATTTTTTTAATTATGATTCATTTCCTGTGCTCTTTGCAGAATCTCATTTTGCATACATTTGACCTGAAGGCCTAAAGCACTTCTGCTAGATTGACCTCACAGCTTCAGGTTGTGAATCATCTGCTGTGCTGTGAGTCATACAGTAGAATTATTAATTCCCAGCACATCACTTTCCTGTGATTCCATGTGCTCTTTTGGCTATTGGAATCCTTACATGCACTCTTCTCCAGAATATCCACAGCCCTTACCAAATACTTGCATAAAGTATTTGCCTACTGGATATTTGTATATCTATGGTAAATGCAACCTCTTGGGTTTGATAGCGCAGCTAGATTTAAATATCATATTTGTGCCAACAGGCTCTCTAGGATGTAGGTGTGTCTTGAGCTTATGCTGTGTTAATAAGAAACCTCTCTCCGAATTTGCCTTTTGGCTTTTTGGAGCGCATCAGTGCCTCTCAGCCAGTCCTTGACCAAACGTAACCTTTACTACTGTTTATCTTTATTCGACTGTGCTCAAGAATATCCTCTCTGCTCTTCCAGATTAACAGCCCCTATTACTCGGCTCAGTCCTCAGGCCTGTGATGGTGGCCAGATAAACCCAGCACTGAGGAGTTCGACTGAACCAGCCTCTTTTCACCGGGCAGACACTCAACCCGATGAACCCGACTCTTGACGTGAACTCAAGATCGAGTGCGTCTCTGCCGTTCCTGACTTGCTACATTTTCTCAGTGACAGTGAGAGACCAATGATCGATAATGCTGTATAAACACAACCTTCTGTGAAACCTGCTGAACGTGCCACAGACTTGTACCAAACCTAAATGTAATTGAAGGAACCTCTGGCTTGACCGAAGCTGTTCTTGGACAAGGTATGGGTGTGTGTGGTGTGGAAGAAGAGACTGAATTTGACAAACGTACGAAACCAATATTTTGTACCAATGTGAAACACATACCAGTGCCTGCGTGAATAATGGCTGGAAATAGCAGAAACAATTCTGGTTTTAATTTCTCATGTCCCATCCAATCATTTGAAAGCTTCATAATTTGCCATCTTTAGTTGTGTAGTTTCAGTTCATTCCATGTCTGCACAGTCACCAGAAGGAGCGGCATTTTGCTTTTATCTTGAGTCTCTCTTTTTTTCAGTCGCACTTTTATGGCTATTAAATAAACTTCACTACAGATTCTTGAGCTTTGACTACAAGCAACTTGTCCTCTTGTGTGAACAGATGTGATGTCAGAAAGATTGCTTTGTGAAGCTCTACATCCAGGTTGGCCTGTTGAGATTTCAGTTACCCTATTAATAATAACAGTGCTTTTCTTCTGTTCCTGTCAATATGGTACATCAGTGTTCTGGTGGGTTCACCTTAGGTACACTAAAAACGCTAGTATTTGGTGAAGCTGATTTTCATGCATGACCAAAGGAATCTCGTAGCCTGAGAGCTGATCTCGAAGTAAAGCATTGTAAATAGGTATTTGTAGATACTGCAGACGCTGTCTGCTACTATTAACTCTGGTTTGTTTTAGTCAACCCTTACACAGCCCTCAGTGATTAATGTGCTAAATTTTGTACCGTTTTAAATGAAGTATGACGTATGAATCATGATTATGAAGAGAGCACTATTTGAATAAATGGAATATCAAAATGTGTTGTTATCATTCATTTTTGTATGGGTGTCTTTATTGAATTATTTTCTGTAAAATGCATGATCAGTGTATTTTTAGATTGAAAGATGAAGTATGAAAATGGGTTTCAAATAAAAACAGCCTTTTGTTTTCTAATGATGTCTCAACTGAAAGTGTTTTTCTTTGATGCTATAACTAGATTTATTTATTTTATTTCATGTAAAAAAAAGAGAGAGAGAGAGTGGTTAGTTTTATCATTTCTGTCAAATTGGGCTATTTTTAAAATAATTGCATAATCTCCCAGAATGCATCAGTTTAATAAAAAATCAAATTAATAAAAAAAGATCATAGCTATCATTTTATTAAACACATGGGGACTATAAGATTTCAGACTTGGTAACGTTTTTTAATAGAAATGATATTGTTAAAGCTCTTATTGTAACTACAGTTTGTGTATATTGGTTTAAGGCAAACAAAACTCTTACTTTGCAATTCCAAAGACTTGCATGGGATACAAAATAAATGTTGTGGTTTGAGGAGAAGCGGTGGTTTTGTCAGAAACCTTTATTCACATGCAACAGATATTAATACTAAATGTTTTTGATGCATGATGTCCACTATAACCTGGATGGATCTTTAAAAAACATTTCTAACCATTCAAGCCAGGACGTGATGTTACATCCAAACCAGCAGGGGAAATAATATTATTTTTATTTATGACAACATAAATTGAATATGACTGATGACAGTGAAGCACCTGGAGTGTTACTATAATGGGTTACTCTTTTAATATTCATTATATTCTTGTTTTGAACAACAACAACAACAACAAAAAAACTAACTCTATTACAGGATTTAATTACTACAAATTACTGCTACAACCTTGAGTCTGCGTGAAAACGTCACCTTTGCATATCTGGCCACGTCAGTTCCTTCCCCAATCTTGTGTCTGGTTTAGTGGACAGCCCTTCTCAAGTCCATCCATATATCCTCAGTCGGATTGGTCAAATAGCGCATTGTACGCTTCAGTCATGCTGTTTGTTTTTAATCATGTAAGCACTGCTGGTAAAGCAGCAGTCCAGCAGAGTGCCAGTGTCTCTCTCCGTGTGGCACATGTGGTGAGGAAAATGAGTAAGTCTTTAACAGCTCTCACCATGTCTGAGGGGGTCAACAAAGCTGCTCTGAACTGTAACACCTGGACAAGATTGCTTTGGCTTTATACTGTGACTCAGAATGAGTATGACAACAACATCAGGAATCAGCAGGGGTATCTGGGAAATGGAGACATGACACTGTGCTTCTCATCATCATTGGCTGGTTTGCAGCCTCACATGAGCTGTCCTTAAATAACCCTCCTTATAGCAGTCTTTTTGTAAAATGCATTATATTCATAAATTCAAGTAATTCAGCTAAACTCAGCAACAACAACAAAAAAAGAAACATCCCTTTTTCAGCATATTGTATTTCAAAGATAATTTTGTAACATCTAAATCAGCTTTACAGATCTTTTTTGGAAAGTGTTTTTCATGCTTGTGCAATGAACCATTAAACAATTATTGCACATGATGCATCTGTGGACCAGTCTGTGAGACACTTACAGTTTACACACACTATAACAGTAATGTTATGTCTCAGTTTTTTTTTTATCTTTTTATGCACATACAAATAAGATATTATAGACATAAAAGCAATTGAAAGTGAGTTTAGATTTATTCTACATTCTGTTCACAGTGTTTTTCAATCATCAGTTGTTTTGGAAGCCTGCCTAAAATGATAAAGTTAAAATTTAAAAAGATTTCATTACTCCTCTTTATGTCGTTTAAAACCTGTATGACTTGCTTGCTTCTGTGATGAAAAAAGCTGTTATGAAGAATGTTGACCCATTGACTTCAATTGTATTTTTTTGTCTATACACGGAAGTCAATGGGAACCATGGTTACCAACATTCTTCAAAATATCTTCTTTTATGTCCTGCCGAATAAAGCCCCATGGGTTTGGGAAGACATGAGGACAGATTTTTTTTTAGTTTTGGGTGAACTATCCATTTAAATAGCATAGCTCTTTGAATGTAAATTATGATCTCATGGTTCTTTTCTTTATCACAATGTTTGCTGACGTCCAAATTTATTAATGCACCAACAAAAGCGCTGCGATCCAGATTTAAATCCAGATCAGGTTTAAGCAGAATGAAATGAAACTGATTGATTGCCCTTATAGGCAGCAGCAGAGTAATTAATATAGTGAATGAACATAGATCAGATGCTAGGTCTGTTTGTTTTATCAGTGCTGGAACTGAAAATATATCATTGATTAGCGCAGAGCATCTGCTTATTGTACTGCTCTTGTCCTGCTGTCGAAGAGGGCAGGAGCGGGTCACTGCTGCGAGTTTCACTGCTGCTCAGTGGGGGACAGCAGTACACATTTAAGCCTACTACATTTCTGGTTTGTTGCCTCATAATGTAGCGTATTACATTGTTTATCCACACGGATCCATTTATTGTAGAGTTCTGACTATAAATGTTTCTGGGAAAAGACTGGTCACGCAAGGAACGTTTTGGCGCGAAGATGTTTATTTGAAATGCGAGAGCAATATGAGGAAACTTCATGAAAGTGATGATGACAAAACAAAACAGTAAGTCATTTTTACTGACTGACATTTATAAGGGGTCTAAGGTTGTAACAGCACAAAAGCGAAGCGAAAGTGATTTTCTTTTCTTTTCTTCCCATGCCTGCAACACGATGAAGAGCTCATCCAGTTCATAAGTCTGCAGGAAGTGGCTGCATGCAGGAATCTGTCGAGTATTTTATCAGTAGACCTAACTGTATTTAGTTGACAGAAATAGGCTTTATGTTTAATGTTAAAGCAAATTATACATTTAGTATTTTTTGGTTTACAATCAACAGATGCATTCTTTCAACTTTTCTCAAATTTTATCTTTTTTTTTCCCTCTCATAGTCAAGGGCCAATTTTGTTCCGACTATAACCTCATAAACACTGCATGTAGGAGAGACCAGGGTCAGTTGTCACACTTTTAATCCAGTGAATAGCCTGATATATTTTTAAGTTTATTTTTGAAAGTCAGTTTAGGCACATAGGCTATCTTGAAGTCTTGACAGCAAAATATTTCCACTGTTAATGCCAAGGGAAAAAATATAAAGGTTAGGCTACTGACCATATGGTAAGTTATCACTGACTGAACTAATAAAAAGCCTATAAATGGCTTTTCAGCAAAACACAAACAAAATTAATGACCAATTCATGAAGCAGCACAAATATAAAAGTTAACAAAAAGCATTATATATACAAAAAAATTACATTTTAAAATGTTTAGTTTGTAAACAGTTAACAAATTTTAGAACAATGTTTGAAAGCAACATTAATCCACTGGTCATTTGCATTTGACAAAACTAGCCCTGGTCTCCCCTATAATATACAAAAATTGCAGAAGATTAAGAAGTTTATTATTATAGACTATTATTAGTAGATAATGTCACACAGTTGTCAATTTCACAATGTACTTTCACATTATAAAAATTGTCTTCCTGAAGACAATCACATGAAACAGATGCAAAGTCAGTCTTGCTCAGTTAGTCTTGAAGACAGCTTGGATGTTGTGACACAGCAGAGACGGAGAGCGTGTGGGGATCTTGAGGTTGCGGCTCAGGTTCCTGAACACCATCAAACCAGGGGGAGGTGCAAAGGAACTTACTGAGGTGTAATATGATTGTTTCTGAGATGTAATATGATTGTTTCTGAGAAATGCTACACACACAAGGTCAAATACCCAGCTTTAGTTAAGTTTACTCCCCCTTACCCCACCACACCCCACCCCACCCCACCCCACGTCTCTCATTCTCTCTGTTTCAGCCACAAGAACATCTGGCATCCCTCCCTCCATCTCTCACCTGTTTCTCAGGACCTTGAGTTCCTATAAATGGCACCTCTTGAAAGATGTTGATGCAGGCAGTTAGTGTTTGAGCAGCCTGCCCATTTCCTGGCCAGGAAAGACAGTTTGCTTAAGCTGCTTGATTTCTCAGAGGATTGATAAGTTTGCTGCTTGCACCAAAAGTATCACGCTGAACCCCCGTGAACCTCTACAGCTTTACAGGAGTGCCATGGGAATCTTTTTTACAGATACAGCTCAACCTATCATCACAAAGAGGATGTCAAACACACACTAATGTGTTTATCTTTTGTTTTAACTGCCCCTGACACAATAGTTGTGACCATCACAAACATTACATATGAACTACATACGATTTATAATCTGGGAAACAGACATTTTCATTGTTCCACATACAAATGATAGAACTATTATCTTCCTTTTGCCTCTAAAATGCAGTCTGTCCTGAAAACAACTCTCAACTTAGCAGTTTGATTAATAACTTTGTGGGAGCAAAGTCTCAGTATTCATCTTTTATAGTCTTGTATAACATTTAGGACTAATTAAAAGTTGATCTGACAATAGGCATAAAAGTTATGGAGAAACACATG
Source organism: Squalius cephalus (assembly GCF_949319135.1). NCBI lineage: Eukaryota > Metazoa > Chordata > Actinopteri > Cypriniformes > Leuciscidae > Squalius > Squalius cephalus. Next base: position 21,690,172 of record NC_137130.1, read on the forward strand.
CTCTCCCCAGCATAACAGAAACATATTTCATACAACACAAAAACGCTGTTCTCTGCACAGTCGAATGCCCCTTATGCAGAAAGACTGATTATTTAAAGCAGGGAACTTTCTCTCGGCCATATGCCTCTCATAAATGATAGTACTGAAGAGAATGGAGAGGGAGGATTCTCTAGATATTGTACCGTACCGTTGTAAAGATTGTGCTGTGTGCTGTGCTTTCATTGTTTCCCTCTACATGTTTCTATCAGCACTGTTCCAGAAATCAGTCATTGTTGGCCAGCCATTTTCACTCATTATTGTTTTCCCAGTGGCCTCCAGTAACAGAACATTGGAACTTTGGCTGCGTCCAAAATCGCACACTCTCCTCAGTATAGGTAGGCCTACTTATTTTGAATAAGTACTCCACAACCGCTAAAAAAAGTATGTTCTATATAGTATGAATGCAATCTGGACATACTACATTTGCTATGCTCTCATCATCATGTGATATACCAGCATCAGTTACGTCTCGCCGGAAATAGTAGGTCATCCGCATACGTTTTGCCTACTCTTTTATGAGTACTGTGAATTCAGACATGGTTCTTTTGTCATATACTGTGTTGCACCTACTATATATTTGGGAAGTATGCGATTTTAGATGCAGCCTAACAAATTATTATACAATTCTTAATTAAATGCCATTAGAATGCCTAATAAATACTAAAAGCAAAGCACTTATCAGTATGCTTGTTGAAGCGTAACGCAAGAGAAGAAACCGGTTAGGGAATTTCACTACACACCTAGATAAGTTTTAACAAAGCTCAAAACCCTCGTGCTACATTTTTGTCAAGTTTCTTGTTAACCACTACAAATCTCAAGGTAAATGGAGACATGTTAAAGAATAGGAGGTAAGCATGACTTTTCTAAGTATCATTTAGCACATAATGTATAAGAAAAAGTGCAACCAAACCTTTTAATTTTTAGCCCGCTGTGACTGATATAGATCAGGACTATGTATATCAGCCACAGAGAGCAGCTCCAGCCTGCAGCAGAGACTGCTGATTCATACTTGTGCTTTTAAGGGCAGTGGAGCAACACAGCAGAGATGAACACCACATGGGCCAAAGAGCCCTTAGGAATAAACACCTCAGTGAACACTGATCATTCAAACACTTGAAACTATCAGTCTCCACCATTACGAGAAAACACTGTAATAAAGTGTCCCTCCATCTCAAACAGCAAATCCAAGTAAAATTTACTTAGTTTTTAGATGCATATTTCACATATGGAATTAAGTTTAATCTACTTAACCAAGTTAAGTAAAATGAACAAAGGACATAAGCCATTTTAACTTTTAGTTTAAGTGTATACTTTACACTATACTGTATTAAATTACTTAGATGTTCTGACAACTTACCTACAAGATAAGTAATGTGGTACCCACTCGAACACAGATCTCACAATACTTGGTACACAATAACAATCATATCCGTTGGATCATTTGATGAATAGAGAAGAAAATGAACTCCAGATGTCACAAGAAAAGCATGTTGCTAAACCTAACAACAAAAGCAATGATAAAACAGTGTAAATACAGCTGGGAAACAGTGAAAAACTCTACCTTATTATTCATGCCCCAGTGCATGATGTGAACACCAGTATCAGAAAGTTGAGCTTAAATTGAATACTAATATAGAGTTTACTTAGTTCAGATAAGCATTTAAAAAACTTATTCAGGTAGACTTTACATTTGTAGAACGCTGTAGAATTTTATAGAAAACATTTTACTTTCAAAGAAAAGAGCATGAGAAAGAATGGGCTTTCAATACTTTATTTTTTTTCCCATTGATACACATTTTCCTTATTCTCAATTCCATCCAAAGGAAAATTATAGTGAGGTAAAAGTGCTTTGAAACAAAATGGCATAATGAATCTACATCATTAAATCACCACGCCGACATCAGAGAGCCGACATAACTACTTCAAAATAATAGTGCGACTTCTTCCATTTTTCACTTTTTTTAAACTCACAATCATTAGCATCTTTACAGACAAACAAGACAAATAAAACACAAAAAAAGTAAACAAAATGTGCTGAAATCCACAACTCCACTTGCAACATTGCAAAAGGGCTTCAAAAAGGCCTCAATCATCAAGACTTGCACTTTAGACAAGCATATCCAAATCCAATAAACCTCCCCTGCACACACAGAGTTACAGAAGCATTCAGAGCGGTTACAAAAGCTCCAACACCTTTGTCTAATGAATAAAGGTTAACACTGGGGAATATGGAATTACAGCAGACAGAGGGGACAAAAGAAAATAAGAACGATATGAATTCAATACACACAAAAGCATGTTTTCCCATTTTCAACACTCCCTTTCCATGAAACACACTTTACGCAGACTTCAAACAGGAAATGAACCAAGCCTCATCACACCATGCCTTATCTAAGTGAAGTGCATCTGCACAAGATAAAGATTTAAAAAAAAAAAAATAAAAAAAAAATAAAAATAAAAAAAAACCTAAACAAATGCCATGTTTCTTTTTTTTTTTTGTGTGTGTGACTGTAATACACATGATCAATAAAGGACAGATTAAGGTGATAATTATGTTGGCCAACAACTACAGATCATACAAGTGCCCTTTATACATCCAAAGAAAAAAAAAAAAAAAAAAACGAGGGGGAAACCAGTTCTGAAACAGAAGTACTTGTTCCTGGTGCACTGACATTTTACTTAATATCTCAGTTGTAAGACAAAGCATTTCAAACAGTTCAACTTTTACTTTCGCTGAACAGTTGTTGCCATCAAGACTGTAGCCCTTTATGTCCCTGAGACGGCAAAAAAAAAAAAAAAAAACACCTTATAGCTTGTGTTCACAGGGCTTGAGTATGACAAGGCCTGTAAAGTGCATTTATTGAAATGGGTATTTTAACAATTTGGCCTTAAGAGATTTTGAAAGCGCTGTGTAGTGCACAGTACTTGCTTTGGTTAGGAGGATGAGGAAAAGACATTAAAATTACAAAACAACTGGAATGACTAGACAACTACACTCAGAAAAAGCAGGGTGTGACATGACTTACGGTATATCTGGGACTAAATAAATAAATAAGAAACTTTGCATTCTTAGTTGTCCATGTCATTCATCCTCCTTCACCTTTAACCAAATTGTTTTGAAACCAGAGGATTGAGCTACAAGGTCTTTACTTGCATTTCGCATAAAGTCATAAGCTAAACCCAAATGGGTGACCACAAAAAAAGGCACATGTGCTGTGTTGCTGGTTCAAACATTGGTCCAAAGTCTGCATGTCCCAAAATTATACGATGGTGTAGGGGCCCAAAAAAAAAAAAAAAAAAAAAAATCATAAGAGTAAAATCCATTCCAGCTCAATACACTTTGGGGTGTGACCCACTGAAAGGGAGGCTGTGTGACCCTTCTCATTACCCTAGAAGTCTGTGACGGCTGATAAGAGAAGGAACGTGGCTCTCATGGTTATCTCGTGCTTGTACAAGCTGAAGCAGCAGGAGCTGAGGCGCGCGAGCAGAGACGAAGAGGGAACCTGAGGGGCAGGGGACAGCTGTCAGCCATTACGTAAGACCAGCTAGCGGAGTACTGGACTTCTCTGAATGGATGACTGTCGAAAGAGGAACTACACATGGGCATGATTGGTGGTGGTGGGGGGGGGGGGGGGGGCAATGGACAGTAATAGGCAGTCACAATTTAATACTGTCTAACTTACAAAAAGCATGGAATTGATTTTACCCAACTGACACTTGCAATGTTCCTTGAAGCCATTACGTCAAATTCACTGACAAAGGACCAAGACAGGAGACACTGAAGCCCAATAAAGATCAAGAGCAGCAACCCCAGCAAAATCGATTAGATCCAAACCTGGAAAGAAATCCACACCAATGTGTTTTTACATCCATTTGGCTGAGCATTGGTCTATCCCCCGGTTACAGCGGTGAACCCTCCCACACCTCAACTATCAGAAAAGGCCTTGTGACATACCAGCATTCACATATACAGTGTCATCTACAGTGACGCGAATCAGAAGCACAGGAAAGACATTCGCCCCACTAGAAATTCCATCCCATATGCTGTCCATTCAAGGCACATCCCGAGAGGGAAGGGATAATTTTAGAGCGCCGTGACACCATTTGGCTGGGCTGTTAGCTGGAGGTCTTGTTACACACGGCAATGCTAAGTCTGCTAATGGCTGCAAAAAGCTCAGGAGGATCCATCGTCCCAACAGTTGATCCTTGTATGGACAACCATGACCTCTCTGTCCCATTTAAACACGTACACAATGTTAATGAGATATGAAGGGAAGATTAAACCACTAGATCCAAGGAGCCTTATTAATCTAGTTCATTAAAAATGACTTTTTACTGCTCTCTCTAGCTGTGGGAAGAGGACAAATTCTCTTTGTACACGCTGAAACCGATTTCAATTTCTCACCCTGGATGTAACTAGCAAGACTGAACAATTTCTCCAAAATGTACAGTGGAACAAGTCATCTGTATGCATTCACACAGCAAACTGAAGCGCATTGCTATGAATACTTCAACATGATTCTGTTAACATTTCTATTCATGAGAACAAAAAGAACTTTAGCTGCCCACTAGTGTACCAAAAAAACAATCAAAATCTCCTGATAACTTGAGACCTAAAATACCTATTTCACCTGTGCTCACATTTTTCATCTTTTTCTCTCAATTTTATATAATTTTTTTTTCTCTGAATTTCTAAGAACATTTTTTATTTTTTTGGCCTTTATATTTTGTATCACAGGAAAAATATAATTTTGCCCCAATGTGCATTTCCTTCACTTTTAGGGTTACAATATATATTAAGGCACTGTGGGAATTGTTTCAACATGAAAAAAAAAAAAAAAAATGAATCTCTCAGAGCAAGGACAGCGACGAGAGCAAACAAATCTGAAACTTTAGAATATTAAGGTTAAAAAAAAGAAAAAAAGAAAAAGAAAAAAAAAAGTCTAATTCATTCGCTAAAATATATCACTTTGAATCAAAAACATCTTGGCACCTCTGCAGAGAAGGAATTAAAAGAAAGAAAAAAAGAAAAGGAAAGTAAACACTTGTCATTTTAAAGATCCTTTATGCCTACAGAGGGAAACATCCCTTATGGCCAAAAATCCAGCTTTTCTAGCCAACTCATGGATTTTGTTGAACAAGAATCATGTCTTAGTTACAAGGCAACCAAGTTGGAATGGACTGGTTACAAGAGGCCACATAGTAGTTGTTGAAGTTCAGGTCTCTGACGTACGGAGCCGGCTGGTAGTAACAGGTGACGTTGGACGCATCAGGTATGGCATTCTGCTCGGCGAGCACCCGAAACGCCGTCAGCGAGATGAGGTTGAGTGTCTGCCGCCTCTCGTGTCCCATGAGACACACGGTGCTCTCGTTCACAACCCGCCGCAGGATCATGAGGTAGTTGTACTTGTTCTTCTCCTCACCGACAAAGTGACTTTGCAGATAAGCCTCCAGTTTGCGCTGTTGCTCACCAATGTCGGGAAAGTCAATGAAGAAACGGGAGCACATATAGCGCTCCAGGGCCTTAAATTCGTCTTCGTCCGTAGGCCTGAAGTCCCTCACCAGGAGGTTGCAGTATTTGAGCAAACCACCTCCACGGATCTCCTCTGGCCGTTTGGTGGCAATCATCTTGTTCCTGAGGTGGTCCAGAGCCATGGCAAAGTCACCGTACACGCTCTCCCCGACCACGGTAGGGTGGAAGTGCTGAGACATGGCGTTTTCTGAGAAGTCATAGTACGACAGAACAGAGTCCAAAATGATCTGGAAGGAGTCCACGCTGAACTCGAACTGTCTCCGGATTGAATCCACAAACTTAAGTTCCACATTGCGGCCATTGTTATTGGACAGCGAGATGAGGGACCAGCGGTCCTGCTCAGTGTAGACTTTGACCAGCTTCTGGACGTAGGCCTCTTTCAGAGTCATAGGAGTGATCTTCTCTTTGTTTACCCCCTCGGGCAGAAAGTCTAACAAAGTGCTTAGAACCACATCTTTGATGAGCTGGAACTCCTCTTCCCGAGGAAGGTCTACCCTGAAGATGACGTCCAGGTCTTTGTAGCTCCAGCCAATGTCCTTTACCAGCACGTGGCTAGCAGTGGAGCCATTCAGACGCACATCTTTGACTGTAATGCCACTCAGCTCCAGACGGTTCCTCACCATCTGTACGATATCCTTTAGCCGGACCTCCAGGGTGGGAAAGTTGCCACGTCCGTGGACGGGCACAACCTCTGTCAGCACGTCGTTCAAACGGCACACTTGCTCCCAGGTAAGCACACTTTGCGACTCACTTTCGCTGCTGGATGAGGCAGAGGCCATGTTTGCCATCTATGCAGTTTCCTAGGACAAGTGCAAAAACAATTTCACTGATTTTCAATTTTCAAAAATCTCTTTATCTAGACAGTTAATATTTAGTTGGAATAATAAGCCCAAAGGGAAGTTAAGGAACATGCATATATATACATATATATAAAAAAATGAAGAGTTCAGACGCAAAAGCCTCTAAGTGCCATCTGAAATTTTATTCTAGATTCATCATTTTTGTCAAGCTCGTATGTTTAAGTTCAGTAATTTAACTTAAATGACAATGAAAATTACCCATTAATTGTCATTTAAGTGAAATTACTGAACTTAAATATACAAGCTTGATAAAAATGATCATTCTAGAATAAAATTTCAGATGGCACTTAGAGGCTTTTGTGTCTGAACTCTTCATATTATTATATATATATATATATATATATATATATATATATATATATATATATATATATATATATATATATGTACCATAGAATATAAAAATATATAAATGGTCTAACAGGTTCACTCTCATAACAGAAAAGCTAATAATGATTCTCAGGCTTTCCAGAAGGCCAAACGGACCTGAAGCATTTATAATGGGTGACACTCAGCTGCTCAACTAATTCATCATGATTCCATTTAAAAAAAAAAAAAAAAAAAAATGTATCCAAACAAATCCCAAAAGAGCATTAATAATTCATGCACACTGATTAACTTGACGAAATTTATGCTATTCATAAATTATGAATATGACTCTGACAGGGTTGAGCCAAACAACAAAGAATGTGAACAGTATTCCCATCGTAATTTTAAAACAATCAGAAAAATTCTCAAATATACAAAATGTAATCAAATAAAATTACAAAAATTGGTAGCCTTAAAAAAGAACACCAGTTTTTGTTATATGGTCCCTATAAGTTAGGATACAATAATGTAACAGTGTTTTGTCTTAATCTTTAAATATTTTTTTAATTCCCACTGATGTCTTCCGGGAATTGTATTCTGTTTGGTAACCACAATTGCCTTGAAAACAAAATGGTTTTAAAATGTACATGTTTCTCCATTTTGTTTTATGTTGGAATAATATAAGAAAATGCCCGCTTGATTCCTTTTGGATTGATTCCAACTTACAAGAGGGAAATTACAAGATGTTTTGATACATGGCACTCAGCACGCGAACTCACGACAATATAAACTTTAGTCAGAACTACATGCAACGTAAGCAAGTAAAACATGCGTGCTAACTTACAATGTTCGAAATACAGTGCATACTTGAAAGATTCAAAACGAGCTATTTACTCAAGAGTATGATGAATAAATGAAAACCAATCGTTTGATACAAAGCGCACGTGAGATCGAAAGATCCACAATGTGCGCGAGGTCAGCGTTCAAACCAACCAAACCAATATACCTGCAATTAATCTGAAAGTAAAGTAAAGTAAATCTTCCGACTGCATCCAAATCACTCAGATCCAACGCGCTTATGAAGTATAAATATAAAAAACGTCGCACCTACTGTTCTCAAGAAATCCACCTGAAGTTCTCAGCAACGTGGTCGGCACAAAGTAGTGGATGTCAAATCAGGTTTATTAGCAGCAGCAGCTCCATCCATCTGTTCAGTCGTCAAACGCCAGAGCTTCAGTTCTGAAGAGCACACACATGCGCGCTCTCTTATAACTGCCTACAAAACAACCTGACTCTCCGCACCTCCACTGCGCACTATTTTTTTTCTGAAGCCATGCCATCATCACGTGGGTCAAACATACAAATATTTATTTTCTATAACAATCAAATAATCAAATAAATAACAATCTGCATTGAACTTACCAGTACTCCAGTGCCGAGCTCCGCACTACAAGGCATCAATGGACTAAGGCTCTATATGGAATTCAAAAACATACGGCGTTCTATTCGCTTGTATCAATGCGCCAGCCGAAGCCTGTGATTGGCTGAAGAGTTTTTTTTTGTTGCCAGGCGACCACAGGCACATGTCGAATTTGACGTCCGGTTTTGGCAGAGTAGCTCAGGCCTGTGTAGCAAGTAGGCTAGTACACATTTGACAGTAACATGAGGTTTAGGGTTTGATCAAATAATTCAAATAGTTGTTTTCCACAGGTGCCTTAGATAAGCTGGGCTGTCAGGAATATTTAAAGCTCAACTACTTGTGAAAATTATAAAATAATTTGCTAATGTCTCATGAGACATGTTTTTGATAAATCTAGCTGACTTTTTTCTCTAAAACATAGAAATATTCAAGAATGTCGTCCGGTAGACTATAACCGGAAATATTCACATAGCCTATATAGTGTTTATAAATAACCTACTAGTTAGCCTAGGGCTAACCTAACCTATCCCTCACACACAACTGCTTATATTAGTAGAGTCAGTACCAGCAGAGTTACAAGCAAAGCCTTTATCATTTTGAGGACCATTTCAAAAGCATGTATGCACTATATTTGTGAGGACAATTTTTATAATTTGGCCCTTACAAACATAACCCACCCACACACATGCTCTTTTGTAGGTGGTGTTTTTCATAACTGTGAGAAAAGCAGACGCTAATTAATATTTGTCTTTGAAAAGCTGGATCTAAGTGACACTCCAACAGACAGACACTGAGTGGTCCATACAGAATGAGCCACATTGTGGTGAGTGTCAGTGAAATTGTGGATGGTGAGTTTGAGGGAGTAAAACAGAATAAGTGGGTGTAAAAGCACAACTGGAGAAACCCTATAGGAAAGTAGTGCAACATCATCACATACAGCAAGCATATCGCTGATGCTTCTGAGTAAACCATCAGACCTAGTGCAGCCTCCAGTGGAAATACGAGGGAGGGATTTTCCTGTCTGTTTGCTTCCTTCTAAATCTTTTTTCTTTTTTAATTATGATGAGGGTATAAATGACATGAGAAAGCAAAACAGGAAATGACTGCTCAATCGCATGTGAGGAAACTCCAGTTTTGTGTGCGGGGTCTGAATCACAATCAGTTTTGTGAATGACTGAGAACAACAAGAGAACGAGAGAGGAATGGAGAGAGAATTAGAAACTGGATCTGAGGGACTGTCCTAACAGTTTTGTGTTAATCTAACATGACGTCAATAGTGAGGACACATAATTATACAAGATAAGGAAAAAACACAAACAAAATGCTATTCCCTGTGCCACTTACATTTATGATGGGAGTGTCATTCCCAAGCTGATTCATACACACACAGCAATGAAAATCAAAGTTTGTTATAGGGAACCATCGCACTATATCTTACCCAGTCGATTAAATGTTGACAGCAATGAAAACAATGCAAAGTTTTATCTTAGCTTAAAGCTTTTACTTCATACACTCAAAAGTTCTTTATTGGCATCTGTGGTTCCATTGCACAAAATGTTCTTTACAGTGAGAAAAGGTTCTTTATATGTTTTAAATGGTCTTCACACTTAGAACAATAAAATGGTTATTTTAAGAACTGTTCTGTGGGGAACCAAAAATGGTTCTTCTATGGTATTGCTGTGAAAACCACGTTTTGAAACCATCATTTTTAAGCGTGTATAAGGGTGTTCAAATCCACAATATGCTTCCGAAAAGGTTGATGCATTTGCATTCAGAGGATGAGGCATGAACAATGTGCTACGTAAGAGAACTAAAGTATGTCGATCGCATGTGGGTTATTACTGCCCAAACAGGTTAATGAATCTTTTCTTAGTAAGACTTATTTTGACAACTGAAAAAAAAGGACATGAGTCATAACTCCAAGTTATTCTAGATGACTTAGCTCACAGGAAGCTTCTTCACAAAAGTTTGTCACTGTTTTCACACCTGGAGCTCAGAAATAAACAGTGACGGTAAAGGTTAATGCATTAAAACCATATATGCTTCTGAATTTCTGAGATCCCAACCATGATCTGTCATTCCTTTGTTGAATTTGCTAAAAGCACGAGAACACACAGCCATCAAACAAAGATTTCTTTCAGCATCATCAAACAAACAGCACCAAATGTCACATTCAAAGCCTTTGAGAAACATCTAACGACACATGGAGTCTTATGAGGCTAAGCAAGCATTTTCCTTCCCAGGTGGATTTATAGAATAAATAAACATCACAGAGAGGGCTGAATCGAACAGAAATTAAGCAGTGTTTTGTTCAAAGGTGAATGTCATTTAGTTTGTGAGGAGGGGCAATGCCACCTGCTGCAGCTGGGACCAGAGCCAAGTGGAAATGACTCACTGTCCATGCTACGGATGGTTAACCGGCGGCCATTAACACATTAAACACACTGAAGGAGGCGCGCACACGCACATACTGCCCATTAACACATTAAACTCTCCACTACGTATGCGGACGTCCACGCAATTGTTTTTTTCCCCTCTGTCTATCTGCTCACATAGTGACTCATAGTGACATTCATAATCCTCTCCTTCCCGTGACATCAGCAACCCTCTGGGATCTGTTGATTAAAATTCAGAGGTCCTGAGATACAAAAACACGATGCAAGGGGTCTCATGTGTCCTCAGAAGAGGGGTTCGGTTAATACTGGAGGGACTGGAGAACTGGCTCTCAACTGCGGGACAGATTCATCTGTCAGCTGACAGAAGCTAGTTATAGGGAAAGTTCACCCGAAATTGAAAATTCTGTCATCATGTACTCACCCTGGGTGACTTTCTTTCTTCTGTGGAATATGAAAGAAGACATTTTGAAGAATGGTGATAACCAAACAGTTTTGATGACCAACACAGAGACATTTCTCTGAATATATATATATATATATATATATATATCGTGTTCCCCAGAAGTCACACAGGTTTGGAACAACATGAGGGTGAAAAAATAATGACAGAATTTGCAGTTTTGGGGGAACTATCCTTTTAAATATGGCAGATCATTTTTCTATCAAAAATAGAATAAATGCAATTCATAAATAAATAATACCCAATATGAAATATGAATTTCCTGTAAAAGAAACCCTTTTTAAGTAGTTTGGCATCATTTTTTTTATCATAACTATAACTATAAAAAAAGAACTATGGACTCTACAACAAGCATGGACTCTACAAGAGTGTCCTGTGGTGTCTGGCACCAAGACGTTAGCAGCAGATCCTTCAAGTCCTGTAGGTTGCAAGGTGGAGATGCCGTGGATTGAACTTGGTCCAGCACATCCCACAGATGCGCAAATGGATTGAGTTCTGGGGAATTTGGAGGCCAGGACAACACCTTGAACTCTTCATCATGTTCCTCAAATTGTTCCTGAACAATGTGTGCAGTGTGGCAGGGTGCATTATCCCACTTCCACCAGGGAACACCACTGTCATGAAGGGTGTAACTGGTTTGCATCAATGTTTAGGTAGGGGGCATGTGTCAAATTTTACGTCCACATGAATGGCCGGACTTTCCCAGCAGAACATTGCCCAGAGCATCACTCTCCCTCCACCGGCTTCTCGTCGTCCCACAGTGTATCCTGGTATCACTTCCCCAGGTAAACAGCACAAAAGCACACGGACGTCCACGTGATGTAAAAGAAAACAGGACTCATCGGACCAGGTGACCTTCTTCCTCTGCTCCGAGGTCCAGTTCTGACACTGTCAGCACATTCGCCGGTGGACAAGGGTCATCATAGGCACTCTGATTGGCCTGTGGCTACGCAGCAGAGTGTGATGCAGTGTGTGTTGTGACACATTCCTCCCTTAACCATCATTAACATTTTATCAGACCAGACGGGATAGCCTTCGTTGCCCTCGTGCATCGATGAGCCTTGGGCGCCCAACACCCTGTCGCCAGGTTTGTGGTTTGTCGATCCTCAGACCACTGTTGGTAAATTCTCATCACTTCTGACCTAAAGCAACCCACAAACCTTTCCATTTCAGAGATACTCTGACCCAGTCATACCAATTTCGCCTTTGTCAAAAACTCTCAGATCTTTATTTCTGCCCATTTCTCCTGCATCCAACATGTTGATTACTGATTGTTTGTCTACCATCTAATCTACCAAGACCTTAATATGTGGCCTTGTTAGGAGATTATCAGCGATATTCACTGTGACATGTTTTGGCTCATCAGTGTTGATGAGGTCAGATCAGGCATGATAACAAACATTAGTTATATTATTTCCCTTAAAAAAAGAAAAGATAACTATGCTTTTTCAGCAAGGGGTTTGTAAACTCACTGACTTTTCTTCTGAAAGTCAAATCTCTCTTTTCTCCGGTGGTACTAGCTGTCAGCACACCCTCTCTCTGTGCGTGTAATCGGTTTGCTATCATTAATAGAAGTTGCCAACTGACCTACCTGGTTCACAGTGACCTTGGCGCTTTTTTGTGGCTGCCAGTTTCTCCAAGCTTATCACTCACTGTTTTCCACAGAGCAGCAGTTGACTTTGTGGCCTAAGATGACCCCTAAATGACACTGAACACATTTTGGTGTAAGATTGACTCTGAAACAATATTCACTCAGACATTGCAAGTAAATTCCACAAATAATTACAAAGAAATGGCAAGTAAAACTTACTCCAATAATCTTTATTTACAACTTTGAAAAATATATTTGTAGTCTCTAAAGTTTATATGGATGGTGAAGACCACTCTGTTCATAAAATTCAGCATTGCTTCAGCTGAAGCACAAGATGCCTGATTCATGCAAACTCAATATTGTATTGTAATATTGTATATGCAAAAACAAGCATTTCCACCAGTGGTCTCAGAGTTTTGGACACCACTGTATGTGTGGAGAGAGAAATCAGTCATGGTTCAGCATCTGTTGAGCAGATGATACCGAGGGGTCACATGATGTCAGGTTGAAAGAGGGCAAATGACACCCAGCTCATGACCTCTGCTTCCTTCTTTTGCCCCCCATCCATCCCGTCCTGTCACGCTGCGGTCAGACCAGACAGCTCAATGACAGCAAAAAAAAAAAAAAAAAAAAAAAGGAAATCCCTCATTTCTTGCCCTCAAATCTGCTGCTTCTGCTAAACAGAGAGAGCAACAACAACAAACACACATGTGTGAATACTGTTTGCAATGGGGATGACCTGTATACGGAGAGCAGGGGTAATGTGCAGGACCAGTTCACCACGACCTGTAATATCAATGTGTGCTGCCAAGAGCAAAAGAGCATGAAGGCCTTAAAACAAATAGATAGCACATTTATCAATAACATTGTTACTGAAATAATGGAACTGTACATACTGTATCTACTTTCGATCTATATATAGGATGTGTTAGAAGAATAATATAAGAACAAAGGCAATTTACAGTATTTACAAATCCACAAGGTTCCCACAGCTTTAGGTATTGGAATGTACATGATGCTTACATTACTTTATTAAATGTACAATATATATATATATTGTTAGTTCTAATGCTGTAAATAATATCACATAGAAACTGTTTCCATTCAAACATTTACACTACTGTTCAAAAGCTTGGGGTTACTTAAAGGTTTTTTAATGCTTTTGAAAGAAGTCTCTTCTGCTCATCAAGGCTCCATTTATTTGTTCAGAAGTACAGTAAAAACTGGCATTGTGAAATATTTATAATTGAACATTTTGAAAATGTAATTTATTCCTGTGATTGTAAAGCTGAATTTTCAGCATCATTACTCCAGTCTTCAGTGTCACATGATCCTTCAGAAACCATTCTAATATGTTGATTTGCTGCTCAATAAACACTCATCAATTGTAAAAACTAAAACTGTGATGCATTTGTCAGATTTCTTTTATGAATAAAGTTCAAAAAAGCATTTATTTGAAATAGAAATCTTCTGTAAATTTGTCATTACAATCACTTTTGATCAATTTAATGAATCCTTACTCAATAAAAGAATGAATTCCTTTAGAAAAGAATGACTGACCCATACTTTTGATCAATAGTGTTTGTATCTTACAAACGTCTCAAATTGGACAACGTTCATCCTACGGTTTGAATATGGCTCAATGGAGGATTCAGCGTTCAGTCCTATGTGAGCATAAATATGAAAATGATATTCACTACAGAAACATCCATGGCTTTTCTGTCATTTAAAGAAGTTTAGTGATCTGGTAATTTTCTTGATATATCCTGATCTTCTATGATTGTGGGAAACCTGCATTCAAATGAAGACGTCTGATCCTCCTGAACTATGACCTCCACTGTAAGTGTGCAAGTGTCTTTTTTATGAGTCAGTAAGAAAAGACTTGACAATAAAAGCTTTAGTTTTATTCCATTCACTTTTTGTAACATCTTTATTGAATTTGTGTGGTATTTTAAACATATTTACAGTTATTTTTTTTTTTGTTCAGTAAAAATACAAATACAGAACACAGCATTTTCGAAACCCACCCAGCAGCACCAGGGAAGAGTGTTGGCCTGGGCTTCACTCACCATTAGTCAAAGTCATGTTACTGGGGAAAAAAAAGAAAATGGGACACCACTTCTGCCATCTAGAGGTGAGGAGAGGACGCGGTTTAGAAACTGAAGAACTGAAACGACAGGATATAAAGAGAAAGACCCTTCGATGACACCCAGTGGTGCTCAAGTCTTTTTGAAAGACTGATTCTCAAACAGATTCTTCATGACCTAAGATGAGAAAATAAGAAACTTTTCCTTCTCCGATCAACTACATGAAATATTCTGTGGATGTGCCATTTCACACGATAGAAGATTACAACAAACGAACATGAGTCGGAGTGCGTAAGGCTGAGCACGTCTTCCAAACAGACTGAATCAATATAAGGTCAAATATGACAATTTTTTTTTTTTTAAATAAATAAAAAACTTCAATATGATTAGCTGTTTGATCAAACTTGAGTGAATCATCTGATATCAGGAATCTGTTTCTGTCTGCCACCACCGGTTCTCAATGTTTACAGCCCAGGACCGAAACATTCATGGAACAATTCCTGTTAAAACTCACATGAAATAATCAGAGATATGCATTTGACTTTAAAGAACAGAAACAGGAATGACAAAAAAAGGTCTTTGACCTCAGTTTAGTATCACCAAGTCTAAAACATCCTACATCATGGGCTTTGTTGTTGTGCAACTGTATTCAAAATCTTTGCACTGGTTTTTGTTTCATTTACTCTGGGTTTCTTGTACAGGGCACACACAGTGTATTTTCTGAACTCTAAACCCCATATTTATTTATATATATATATATATAAAAATCTCTATCTCGTTGGCTACGATTAGTGGTAAAACTGCTGTTGAAAAAATCCGGTCTGGTCTAACAGAGCGACACCGTCGACAAATGAAAACAAATGGTGATGGCCGTGAGAATTAGCATCTAAAGCACTGCGACTTCTCACAAGTTACAGCTGCTGCTGCTTCAAGTGTTACTGATTCAATGTATGGCAAAACCCATCCATGTTTCAGAAAGCAGTGTGAATGAAATTGAGCATTCAGAAAGGATGAAAAGAAAGAGAGGAATGGAGAGACACGGAAAAGCGCGGGTTTCTGGAATGACGGTGGTGACTGTCTCACAGGCAGCATCTGTTCGATAGCAGCACGTGTCTGTTTTTACCCGCTAACCTTAACAGAGACATCGGGGAGACTGTTTGAAGAGAAATCCTGGAGAAAAGAACATCCCTGGGTGCCTGTGGCCTAAATTCAACTCAGCTGGAGAAAGATTTCACAGGTGGTCAAACCCAACATCTGCTGTCTCCAGGAGCCCGGCTCAGAAAGTGAAAGGCTCTGGTCTGGGAACAATTTATCCACCATTTCGAAGTGATTTAGAGCTGAGCTGATGACATGAAACGCCGCCAAATTGGAGAGAAAAAAAAAAAACGAACAAACTTGTTAAAATCCTTCCCTGGTGAGAAATGCACATCCGTTTCAGAAGGTCTTTATGTCCGCAAATGTGTGTACAGTGTGTGTCAGACCAGCGGCCACAAGAGAGAGACGCACATGATCAATCCGGCAGTCTGTCCTTCAGAGAATATATGAGAGACAGAGATAAAGAGAGTTCGGTCTCCTCCGTTCACTGAAGTCCCATGATTCACAGTCCAGGAGGAGACAGTGGTTGGTGGGTACAGTTCTCTCCTCTCCTTTGCACTAGCAGCTGCTGTCTTTCACAAGGAGGGAGGCGTATAGAAAAAGGGGCGAGTGAGGGGGAGAGCGCCCCCCCGGTGCGTCCGCTCTACCGCTGGGTCTCGCTGCCAGGCAGGGTGATGTTGCCCAGGTGCAGGACGGGCAGAGGGTGGGCCTCCGTGTTGAACACCCAGTTCTCAAGAGGCAGCAGCTCATCGCCGGAGAAAAGCAGATATAGATACCTACAAAAACACACACATGCAGGGATCATAGAATTAACCTGATACTGTTCCAAACTAGGTCACAGATCTGATGTATCCTGTTCAAAAGACATTTGTGAGAAACTGCAGTGTCTCAATGGCACCAGCAGGTTGCAGTAATGACCGGCTGTCTTTTCCACTCCAATTTCCTCTGCAAATCCTACTTGCTTTTCGCAGTGCTATCATCTGTATGTTGCATAGTAATGTTAACCATTATAGTAGCATCTGATCATTATTACATTGTTTAATGTACAATAATAATGTGTATTTGCGTTATGCGCATCAGTAAATGGAACGACTTTTACTTGAGCGTTTCAGCCAGGAAGAAGCTTTGCTGGACGTCATCGTAGGTGGGGTTGGAGGAGTAGACGTCTTTAACACCAGAGAAACCTCCGCTTACTCGACAGTATTTATCTATAGCCTGCAGAAAAGAAGAAGAAAGTTATATTCAGAAAGAATAAACACACACACACAGTATTATACACTACTATCCAAAAGTTTGGGGTCGGTAAGTTTTTTTATTTTTTATTCATCCTTTATCTATTAATAAAACGTATCAAGGTTTCCACAAAAATACCATGGAAGTCAATGGGGACCAGAAACTTTGGTTACCCATATTCTTCAAAATATCTTCTTTTGTGTTCAGCAGAAGAGAAATTCATACAGGTTTGGAACAACTTGAGGGTGAGTAAATTATGACAGTATTTTCATTTTTGGGTGAACAATCCCTTTAAGATACATTAAAATAGAAAACAGTTATTTTAAACTGTAATAATATTTCACAATTTTACTGTATACAAAATGAATGCAGCCTTGGTGGACAAAATAGACTTTTTCCCTACCAACCCCAAACATTTGAACGGTACTGTTTTTACAATTTTTTTTACTCAATTTTTACATGTGTCCCCATCACAAAGATTTTTTTTTCTTGCATATTTGTGACAAACAGTGTAGTTTGTTAAAACATCATGTTTTTGTTCTTAATGTGAGAAATATTTTCACATGCGTGATGTTCTTGAGGCAAAAAGAAAATGTAAGCATCTTAGATGAACACTTCTTGGTAAAGGTTGTTAACGCTTGAGTCATGACTATGTCTTTGATTTCTTAAAACTGTGAGCATCAGACTATTGTTCTCAAATTCAATTCAACTATGTAATATCAAACAGTACTTTCTAATAAAGTTACCAGGCAATTGGTGAGTAACTAAGGCTAGGTCAGTTCCAGATGTACTTTTTCCTGTGCATTAGCAGAGTAAGATTGTCTAAACAGTATGTGAGTATCAAGTGAAACCTTGTCCTAATCCCCACTTTGTGACTGCAAATCAAATCAATGCACGACTGTTTACTCACAGTAATGACAAGCCAGAAATAGAACTTAAAAAGCTGCTCTTTTTCTCCAAGAACCAATAATGCTCTATTAGCGTTGCTTTAGCCTCTGCAGGCAGGAGTGCTGCAAGCCATCTGTGCCAGGAAAACACGGCATGATGTGCTCGCCTACATGGAGCAGATCTTTCTGAAACAGCTGCTACACTGAGGACTCACCTCACATTGTTACAACACAACAGCAGCTGGCCTGATCCAGACTCACATTAACCCATTCAACAGAGATTCAGCTCAGCGCCCCCTTTCCTCGATTTTCCATTTAGATTACCTTTGAATCTTTGAAAACATTCATTTAATAATACTTTTAAATATAATCATTAGCAAAAATAACTTTTCATACTATACTTAAATTGCAGCACTTAAAACAACTGGTTTTAAGTTTTAATTGGTTATCGGCCATAAAAGGAAAATAATTCTCCATTAATTCCTATAATCATTCCTAGACAGAATGACATTATTTCCCCCATAAAACAACATCTCTGCAAACACTACAGCAGTTCAAATAAACAAACTGTCAAGCCGACGACATTAAACCAAAGCCATTTGTTTAACTTCCAACTGGCCATCTTGCAAAGATATGGTGAAAACTGGGAAAAATCCTAACTGATCCCAGAGACGCTCACCAAATAGATCAAAACATCACTATTTATCTAACCAAAGAAAAGTGCCAGGATCGCAAGGAGAAGAGACGTTGAGACCCTTAAAAGAAAGAGGTGCATAGAGAGAGCCGGAGAGAGAAAATGATCAAATTAGAAGAGAAAAAGGGGCAATAGCAACAAAGGAACTTTGGTGATCGGGAACAAGTGAGCTTTATTCTGCTCTCTTTGACAGAAATGGGGATAGTGACAATGAGGGAGAGGAGGAGAGAGAGCCCAGGCATCCAGTGGCTCATCAAAAGAAGCCCAAATGCAGAGAAACAGTACTGTAACGGCAGAACAATGACACCCAATCAGAGAGAAAACAATGACGCTCCATTCTCAAGAGCACTTTGAAACTGTTCTAAAAACACAAACACACTTCCCTAAAAACACAGCCTAGGTCTCACTGGCATAATAATATCAAAAGAAAGGGAGGGATGCATCTAAAAAATACAGATGGAGAGGTACAGGACTAATACGAGCAGCAAAAAGATGCCACAGATAGAGCGACTGGGACTACAGATGGATATCAAAGCGATGAGATATGGGTTTAGATACTGAGGAACATCCTGTGCCAGACACTCAGTCTGTCCTTATTCTGTCTCTGATATCCGGATGAACTCTGATGGCTGGAGATACCATCCCGGGGAAAAGGGAGTCGAACTTTTTTCCGAACAGTTTCTTTGTGCTGCAGAACTGGGTTACGCTGATATTAAAATTCAAACTGACACAAGACGATTATTATTTTCATGTTTTGGATGATAAACAACGCTGTACAAGCTAAAAAGCTCAATAGTTATTGTCAACGTTGAATCACTGTCGTAATGCTTATTCAATACAGGCATCCCAACATTATAAATGCAGTGTAGGAAACATGGATAACTATTTTATTTTGAGATTCGACTTAAAGTCTGTAAAATAGAAATGTAACCTTTATTATAGTATAGCACAAAACTTCTCTTAAAGGGTTTGCTGTAATCCAGTACTATCCCTTTAAATTGCAGTTATATAATGGCAAAAGTAATCTAATCCACAATTAAATATACAATATTTGGTTTTAGGCACTCCATTCTGAGGATACTAGACAAATGTAACATTTACCCAATATCCAGTAAAAACAGATTTCCAGATTAACTGCAATCTTCATTTGATTTTTAAAATGTTATATATTAATACAGTAAAAATGATTTTTAAAAATGATGCACGTGAGCGGAGTGGTAATATTTCCACCGGAACGGAGATCGCTTTCTGAAGATTCTGCTCCGCTCGTTCAGGTCCGCTCGCTCAAACCCAGAATGCTCTTTGTGATATGCTGGTTTGAGAATATGTGAAATAAGCAATAGGTCTATGGTTGTGAAGATTATACATAACCTAAATGCACAGTAAACATCGAAGTTAAGTACGATGAAGGTGAAGAAATTGAAAGAGAATCTATTTTTAAGAGTTATTTTTAGTTTTTTGCTAATGGATAAAGAAACTTGAAATTCCTTCACAGCGTTATACTGTTAACAAACACACCGACGTCCACACTGATGAGAGCGCCGATTAGACGATTATGTAAATATGTGCTGCACGCTTTCCTCTCAATAACAAAATAAACACAAAATAACAGCGGTGAGAAAACAGCAGTTAAGAAAGCATCTGATCATAGTGATGTGGATCATTTTTGCACAAGCTCTGCAATTCAGCACTATCCAGTCAAGTCAAGTCACGTTTATTTATAGCCTACAACTTTAAAGGTGCATTGCGCAACATTTCATGTTAAAAATACCCGTTTTTCTAACCCATACATGCTTAAACAATTGCCTGATGGGCTGAATGAGCCCCTCTCTGATCACTGCGATTGCCTCTATAATCCTGTACAGTAAAATAAATAAGAGGGATTCGGGTCGGAATTTGAGACTGGGCGTGACGTCATGCGCGTTCAGTTGCAGTGTTGCAGTTTCGCTTGTCGCCAGAGGGGGCATAGTTCTGCAAAAACTCAGAGACTTGCGCAATGCACCTTTAAAGCCACGCATATCATAACTGTCTATAGGCCTACAGTAATTGAGGCATTCATTTAAGAAATTCATTACAAAAGACGTATAGTACAGAGAAATGTAATGTTGGAGTGGTGGAATTGTCCTGATGTATTGTGCATATTCTGTGTTACTGTTATAGAGATGGAAGCATCAGGAAAGGTAGAGGGATGTGCTGACCTGCGCTGCTTCCCAGCCCCACTGCCTGTATTTGGGGTCGTGGGTAAATCTCCACATGTACCAGTACGTCTCGATGACCTCAGGCCTCAGGATGTAGTACTTCTCGTTCTGTCTCACAGCCACGGCCTCCAGCCCGCTGTCAAACTTAAAGGCCTCGGGACCGAGCTTCAGTACTGCAAACAATAAAAGGTTTATGAGTTCGGCACTATTAGTTGAATCTTCGGCCCTCGTGCTATAAATGTAAAAACTATCTGTCTGAGAGCTTGTGGCTGAGCTGCAATCAATCACAGTCTCTCAGTCAAGTTGTGTGAAATAGAAATGACACACTCTCAAAATAACCTGTAGTGTTACCATGGCAACACTCCATGCTATAAATTAGATTTGAAGTCCAAAGATCTGATGCGTTTTTTTTTTTATACTCTTCAAACTTCCCCCTCTTATTCACTAACCAGTGCGATCGTAGCTTTCGTGGCAGGTGTGAGCAATCTCTGCTCCGAGCTGCAGATAGTGCCCAGCTTTATCATCCGGCGACCCATCAGCCCCCAGGGCAAACATGCCCCCAGCAAAGCAAGTCAGGTGACCCATCTTACGCTCCAAGTGGCCATTTTTCCACTCCCCGATGAAAGTAAGACCGCCGTTGGACTTACGGATGAGGTGGCGCTCGATAGCCTGCAGAAAGAGAGAGAATGAACAGAGAACACGCACAACACAAGAACACAAGTTGTCATGGCAACCAGCAGCCCTCACCTCGATGGCATCGTCGTAGGTCTTGCGTGCCTCTGTGTCGGTTTTGTCAGACATTAGCCAGGCCTTCAACAGGTATTCATAGAAACTATCACCCAATCCACCTACAGACGTGTGATCTGCAGAGCAAGAGAGAGAAACCAGGATAAACCAAGGAGAGCTGAGACGAGCTTTTCAAGGTATTCACTTTCACAACAATGTGAGGTCTGCAAGATTTTTAATGAGAAAGAAATTCATTATTCAGCAAGGACATATTAAATAGATTAAAAGTGACAGAAATATTTGGGATAATGTAAAAGAATAATAATGTAAAAGCAATTACTATTTCAAATAAATGCTTTTCTTTTGAAATTTCTAGTCAAATAATGCTGAAAAAAGTTTCCACAGAAATATTAAGCAGCACAACTGTTTCCAACTAAAAATACTAATAAGAAATGTTTCTTGAGCACTAAATTAGAGTATTAGAATGATTTCTGAAGGATCATGTGACACAATGAAGACTGGAGTAATGATGCTGAAAATTCAGCTTTTCCATCACAGGAATAAAATAAATTGATTTATGGAACACATATAGAAAAGCAGTTGCTTTAAATTGTTATAATATTTTACAATAATACAGTTTTTACTGTATTATTGAATAAGAAACTTAAAAATCCCCAAACTTTTGAATGGAAGTGTAAAAGTTTTAAAGACTTTCTCTTTCAAAAAATCAAAAGAAACAATACTGATGGCTCATCCTGCACTACAGATTTCTATGCAATTTAAATGCGCTCTAGATTGAGAATGTTCCTCCCCCAAATACCTGCACAGTAGTGACATTTTAGGCCAAATTAAAAGGAATGAGGTGGAAAAAATAAGATGATAAAATGTCCTGTAGCTTGTTGCTAATGGTATTGAAAAAAAAAAGCTGAGACTGCTCACGACATTTGCATATCGTTGCCCTATTATTGATTTGACTGCTTCTATTGCTCTCTTCATTTGTAAGTCGCATTGGATAAAAGCATCTGCTAAATGATTAAATGTAATGTAAATGTAAATCTTCACAACACAAATGAAAATCACTTTAAGGAAATCTGAGAGCTTTCTGTCCCTCCATAAACAGCCTACACAACTACCACTTTCAAGCCCCAGAAAGATCAAACGTAATCCATGTGACTCCAGTGGTTTAACCTCAATTGTATGAAGCAACGTGAGTGCTTTGTTTGAACACAAAAAAACATATACCACTTCATTTATAAACTATTGATCTCAAACGCGCTCATATTTTGAAAAAGTGGTAAATTATGTGTTGTTGTTTTTTGGCACAAACAAAGCACTCGCATCGCTTCATAAAATTGAGGTTAAATCACATGGATTACTTTTATGATGCCTTTTCTACCTTTCTGGGGCTTGGAAGTGGTAGTTGCGTAGACTGTCAATAGAAGGACAGAAAGCTCTCAGATTTCTTAAAAAAAAGATCGAACGAAAGTCTTACGGGTTTGAAACGACAAGTGGGTGAGTAATTAATGATAGAATTTTCAGTTTTGAGTGAACTAACCCTTCAAGCTTAGAGTAAAGGGAGTTAGCCTAATTAGATGCAGCTAAACTCTTAATTTTGTGAAAATGCATTAAACTTGAGGAAAGAAAAGCCAATTGAGGTTATTCAACTTGCTCAGTTTTGGTTACTGTCTGTTCAAAGCTCAGTCTTTTAATGTGCCTGAATGCTGCTATAAAAGTGTATTCAGGCTTGA
Source organism: Squalius cephalus (assembly GCF_949319135.1). Lineage (NCBI taxonomy): Eukaryota > Metazoa > Chordata > Actinopteri > Cypriniformes > Leuciscidae > Squalius > Squalius cephalus. Next base: position 21,713,448 of record NC_137130.1, read on the forward strand.
CACGGACTCTCATTACAATAAAAATGCGCTGAAGTGAGCATGTTTTCGCTGGCGTTTATTCAGTGTGGACACACACCAGCACACACCTAATCACTTATAAACACAGCCATTGAGTGCGTGTTCCACTTTGACAGCTAATGACTGCAGAGTGAGTGCGTGTTTGACAGGCTGGGAGTCATTTGTGCTGGTAATGGCTTGTAATGGGCACCTACAACAGAACATGTAAACAATCTGTGTTGACTTGTCGGAGGGAACTGTTGAAATTAAGACAGGTATATTGAAGACATGGACAAAAACAGAATATTAAAAAAGAGGCACTAGGTTATTTATTCTGATATTAAACTATGGTGCATTTGACAGCAAACACAGATTGAGTTTATCTATCTTTCTATCTATGTTTTATATATATGTCTGTCTGTCTGTCTGTCTATCTATCTATCTGTCTATCTGACTGTCTGTCTGTCTGTTTAATACAGTATTTGTCTGTCTGTACATAAATCAATCAATCAATAACAGTATTTGTCTATGTCTGTCTATCTGTCCATACAGTATATCTGTTATGTATCCATCCATCCATCCATCCATGTTATCTATTCATCCATGTTATCCATCCATCCAGTACAGTATTTGTCAGTTATCTATCCATAGTATCCATCCATAGATCCATCTAATACAGTATTTATCTATGTCTGTCTGTCTGTCTGTCCATATACCCGTTATGTATCTGTCCATCTATGTATCTATCCATCCATCCATCCATCCAAGTTTTCTATCCATGTTATGACAGCAAACACAGATTGAGATTGATTATTATATCTATTTCTATGTCTGTCTGTATGTATGTATGCATGTAAGTATGTATGTATGTCTGTATGTCTATCTATCTATCTGACTCTGTCTGTTAATACAGTATTTGTCTATGACCGTCTGTCCATAAATCTATTTTATATCCATCCATCTATGTTATCTATTCATCCATCCATCGTATTTGTCTAAGTTATCCATCCATGGTATCCATCCATACATCCATCTAATAAAGTATTATATGTCTGTCTGTCCATATATCTGTTATATATATATCCATCCATGTATATATCTATCCATCCATCCATCCATCCATCCAAGTTATTTATCTATCCATGTTATCCATCCATCCATCCAAGTTATTTATCTATCCATGTTATCCATCCATACATCCATGTTTTCCATCCATACATCTATGTTATCCATCCATGCATCCATGTTATCCATCCATCCTCTATCTCTCAGAGTGCCAAGACTCACACTCACACAAAAGCTTGTTAACCCATCCAGGGAACAGACAGGATTCAGGACACACATTCTCAAAAGAAGAACAGGAAGTGTGATGTGTGCAGGAGGCAGATGAGTGTATACTGTACACTTGCTGTTTATAGTGTATGAAATATACAGAAATTGAATAAGGTTATCAAACAGTCCGCACTAAATATAGATTAATCCTTAGTAAAGCTACAAGCCTTCTTTAGTTAAGAGCAGTGAGTGATTTTCTCTGTTCCCTTTGTTCTTTGGTTAACTTTACTGACAGACAGAATTAGTGGCTGCTGTCACTTTAAGATCTGCCGCTGCTGACAGGATCTCACGCATCGCATTTTCTCATTTACTCTTGTTCATTTAAGACTTTAACTAATTTAAGACTGCTTTTCTGTTATGAGGATACTCGACAAAACGGACATTTTGGCATAAATGTGTGTGTTATTGTTCGTTCAAGCACTAAAGAGAACTGCCCAGCAAAACTGATTCTGGCGCACTGTCAGTGCGCTCGATACTGGCGCGAGTCTTTCTGTGCGTCGTGTGTGTGAGTGTGTGTGTCAGAACATTCACAGACAGCGCGATACCTGCTCATTATAACTTTCATTGAGGTATTTTTAGCGTGTACAAGCGACGTTCCTGGACGCTGCGCGCATTGACACAGGCAGGGTCTCTGTGTCCTGCTCGGTCCTGCTCCTCCATGGTGATGACGGCGTGCGGTTAAAAATCATAAACTAATTTGAAAGTTGGGGGGACACGAACGGGATTTTGAAGTGCAAAGGAAATTACGCTTGTGCATGGAAGAATGAGAAAGGAGCCCATTAGCACTGTCACAGCTCATAGCTGCCAGGGCTAGCGAGCTGTTCTGCATTCAGCCTGCTGGGAGAGACCTAGCGTTCAGGAGATGAGCTGCCAAAAACCATTATGAAAGGTCTTTAGAGGAGACTGGGGGTGGAGAACAGATGCAGAGGTGATGGTTTTACACGAGAGAGGTGTGAACACACAAGTGACATGGCTAAAAATTGCATCTGCAATAGCTGATTCAGAGTGAGAGCTAAATAAATCAACGAGGCAGCAACGAGGCAGGAGGCTGAAGCACTTTATGAGAGATCCTTTACAGAGACATTGAGACAAAGTTAAAGATGTATTTTATGCTAATGGATGCGAGGGACTGGCCTGGAAGAGGCGAGACGTGGAAGCTGAGATGAATTATTCAACAGGAGAGAAAAAAAATTACAGGGAAAAAGGAATGGGAAAAAAAAAAAAAAAAAAACTGAAGAGAAAGTGAGAGAGAGCTGTCCAATCACAGACCACTTGTAAGTAACTCTTACCAGCCCGTCACGCACAGGAGGTGAGACATGTTGGAATACTGAAAAAATGCAAAGCCGCCGACATAATACTGGAGGTAGTTCACAAACTGTTGCCATGTGGTTGCCAAGGTATTCTGTGGTTGCTAGGGCACGGCTTACTCTGCTAATTCAAAAGAGCCCACATGTGTCTATGATATACCAGTCCCCAGATATGGCCACCTTAAATTGATACTTCAGGGATTTTTAGGCAAAAAAAGCACAAGTTTAATTGCTTACAAAAGTAATATGACACTTTTCCTCAACACATAGTGAATTTATTTAATTTACACCCTTGGGACAAACAGTGCAGGATGAGTTAGGTGTCAAATATCATAACTAATATTTAACATTAGAGATTTGTTCTAGTGATGCTTGCCTTTGCAAGAAATGCTTATAACACAATCTGGCTAGAGCTAGAAAAATTGAATAGAAAAAGTATAAGAAAATAAAGTTCAGACAGGATGTGTTGACTATGAGAATCTTGACAGGTTGAAAACAACAGAGAGAAGAAAACAAGCTGCTCAGAGACAGCAAAAGGAATAGAGAAAAAAGGTACAGAGAAAGGAAAAGGGCAGAGGCGAATGTGTACGAGTAGTAGAGAAAAGAATTTGGGTAGAAATCATAATAAATATGAAAAAAGAACAAACACTATCATCGATTAAGATGATGAATAATACATAGATGGTGCAGGCTGATGTGCAGTGAGACAGAAAAAAAATAAAAGTTGTGGAAGTGGAAAGATTGATTGAAGCAGAGACATTTCAGACTCAAACTCCCAAAAATTCCAGTCAGACTCTCATAAACCATCTGGGCCTTTATTTCACAGCCTTTTCTGGCACTGCTGCCATTCATCGAATGCCTGGATATTCACTTCTGCCAATCAAACACAACTCCCTAACGGCCTCCACTGAAAAGTAAATGCAGTCTTTGAATAAAAAAAAAAAAAACAGAGTGGATTTGAGTAACAATCAAAGATCCAGGCAGGAAATCTCTACAGAGAGGCTTCGCCGACAGCGAGCGGACAGGTCATGGACAGAGAATGATGGGCTGAAGACGAGATGTGGATCTAAAACCTAAAGGCCCCTGGAGCTGAAGTTGTACAGACAGAGAAAGAGAGTTATAATGTTAAAGGGATGGTTCACACAAAAATCATTGTTCTGTCATCATTTACTCATTCATATGACTTTCTTTCTTGTGTGGAACACAACAGATGATGTTTAACACAATGTCCAAGCTGCTTGTTTTCAGTACCTGGCTATACATGATATCCATTCAGTTTAAATTGTAATAATAAATAGAAAATACAAAATGAGTAAAAAAAATTCTAAAACATTTTGTGTTCCGCCATATAGGTCTGGAATAAAATGAGGGAGAATAAATGATGAGATAATATTCATTTTTGGGTGAACCGTCCCTTTAAGAGCCCATGGGGCAGATGCAGTGTGGGAGGGGGAATGATACTCTCTTCTGTTTTGGCCTGTCACTCACACTGAGTTTTCATTTAGAAAATAGATCTCTAGTGCACCTTAATTACATTTTACCCCTTTGGACAGACACACATGCACGCTTTACTGGAATTTAGTGTGTGTGTGTGTGCGCGTGTTTAGCCTTAAGACGCAGGGCACTAATTAAACCCTCATCTCTCCCAGTAATTAAGAGTTGGTTAAAACACAGTGGAGTGTTTTCACTACACATAATTACTAATTATATATAAATAAAGAAACTTCCTCACATCCCATCTTTATTAAAGCTCAATGATCAGTGAGGAGATGAGGATAAGCTGCTATTCTGTCATCATTCATATTTATAGAATAATAAACCCTAGCAGAGGGATTATGAAAATCATCTGTGTCTATAAACACACTTCATAGGGTGATATTTTGGATCCTCCGTTTGATTTGAATCTCTTCTGATGATTATTGCAGTAATACGAATACCGAAACAGGACTCAGTAATAAGGATAACCTGCTGGGCCAAAGCCACTGTGAGAGTCTCAGATTGGAGCGATGTCACGCCACTATATATTAGATTTGTTAATCATATCAAGATTAATACTTTTATTCAGCATGGGGGCATTAAATTATTCAAAGGTGACAGTAAAGACATTTATAATGTTAGAAGAGGTTTATATTTAAAATATTTGCTGTTCTTTTTAACTTTCTAATCTTGAAAAAAAAAAAAAAAAAAAATCACGCATCAGTTTTCACAAAAATATTAAGCAGCAAAACTTTTCAACATTGATAATAATAAATTTTTCTTGACACTGAAGATTGGAGAAATGGCCACTGAAAATTCAGCTTTGACATCACAGCAATAAATTTCATTCTAAAATATATTCAAATGGAAAATAATAAATTGTAATAATTTCACAATATTTCTATTTTTACTGTATTTTTGATCAAATAAATGCAGCCTTGATCAGCAAAGAGACTTCTTCCAAAAACTAAGTCCCCCAGTGGTGAAAAGCAAGGTTTTAATGTTGTTTATATGTCTATGTGGTGTTTTTAATATGCTTTAAGACAAACCATGTGCAAATTCATAAGTCAACACCATTGCTGAGTATTTCCTCCTTAAAACGGCAGTGAAAAAAAGACAGTCTCAAAAACGCAGTTTGAAATCGCTGGTGTTTTTTTATGTCACAAACTACGTTGTAACCAATCACGTCAACAAATGGATCTCTGAGCTAGTGTGAGAGGCGGGGCTAATTTGCATATTCATAGAACCGCGTATACAAAATGAGCCAAGGTTGTAGAGTTACATTCAAGCCATTTTAAGGCATGACAGGTTTTTTATTTTCTTTTATTTTTCTTTTCGAGGAAAAAACTTTTAAATACTGTATGTAATTTTGGTGATCAAAGATGAGTTTTAAGGGATAAAATGATTGACTACAGGGGGACTTTAAGAAAATTGTACCAACCCCAAACGTTTGAACGGTAGTGTATATCTAAAAGGAAGAGTCAAATAGCTGGTTAACAGAGTTTTTGTTGAAGTCTCAAGACTGACCTGTGATATTATTGGCAGGTTGAAAAATACAAACCAATCAGTATTGTTTTGCATTGAATGGAATCATTTTTCCAACAAAATGCTTTTTATGAATGAATGTACAGCTGCCATTGATGTTGCTTATTATCAAAAACAGTATTTTTTTGCAAATAAATTGTAACCCTTTTATGAATGTCTTTCTGGTACTAGTTAAATGTTACAAATATACAGTAAATAAAATATTGTTTTGTGATGGGGTCAGCTGAAAATTTTAAAGTAAAAATTGAGCCTGACGAGGACAACAATATAAATATATTGGATATACTTTGAGTCTAGTATATCAGTTTACTTAACTTACAAAGCATTTCCTAACAATAGGCAGCAAAATGTTAAATCTAAGGCAGCACTGTATGTAGCATTCATGGAGAATGCAATCCCAGAAAATGGCGAATTTAGAAAAACTAAATTCATCTAAGATATTGGAAAGAGTCCAAGGAAATTTTGAAATCTTTTATCTGGTGCTGCTAGGACATTCTTCCATCTACTTAAAAATGCACGATTTCAGCCAACAGTTGTGTGTGCCATGTATTTTTTCATTTATCATAGCATCAAGTTCACGTTGTGGGTGTTTGGAAACCTCTTCATTTCATAGTGTGGGAATTCATACAAAGCCTTTTCTAGAGTGGAAAGAGAGAGTTTCTTGTGCAGCACACAGGATGTTAGTGGGAGGTACTCACGCTGGCCCCAGCGTCCTGTACGAGGATTCAGGTAGTTGGGGTAAAGCCCATTGGGTCTGTCCATCTTAGCCAGCAGCTTCCGTATGTGCATCACCTAAACCAGAACATAGTTCACAACAGGACACAAACACAAGGGCTGAATAGTTAAAGCCCAACACTCAAAGCCAGTCGTACCTTCTGATAGTAGGCAGGGTTTCCTGTCAGATATGTCAGGTGCACAAACTCCATGTGCAGCGTCCCAAACTCTGCTAGAATGCTGCTTCCAGCTGACGCCCAGCCCCAGTTACGACCCACTCCACTGAAAAAGGCACAAGGCAAAACCCATGACATTTACGTACAGTAAGTTCCTTACTAGCCTGAAGCAAACATCCACCTTTATACCTTTACAGCGTGTAGACAATGAAGAATTACGGTGAGCTAATTTGAGTCAACGGCTTCATTCCTGCTTCAAACTAATTCACTGCCGCCATCACTCCTCTGTCAAGACCAATATCCTGTGTTCTACTTGTACTTCTCATTTCCATTTAGAATGTATCCACACCATTCACTTAAGACTGTGTGTGTGTAGACTGTGAAAGGCTGCTCTATATGAATGGGGATTAATAAAACACAGCGTTGTTCTTTCCCTCAGGATTAAAAACACCCAAAGCGCAGTGGTTTTTTGTCTGTTCCTGAGCAATTTCTTCTAAACACCCAATTAATTCACAAAAACCGTGTCAGGCAGGATTTGACCTCCCTCCCTCCTCAAACGCACACAGAAAGAAAAAAAACCTTAATGTACATTCACAATGCGCTCTACAGATTTAATTTAGCAATTTTCATTTCATTCTAATGAAATTATGTGGAAAGTCGAGTTAAACAGGAAGAAAGCCACAGGGACTTTCACAGACATAAAAGGTCTGACAGCTTTCCATTATGTGGCAGTCACCATCAGGACAATGAGTGGAGGCAGCATGGGAAAAAAATGAGGCAGCATCAAAGAGAGCAAAAAAAAAAAAAAAAGGGGGAGAGAAAGGATGTCGGAGTCAAAGGCAAGGTGTGTATGGAACATACCTCTTCAAATTGACCATGGCCCAGGGGATGCCTGTTGGGGTGTTAAAGGCAGGAAGCAGCTTTTCTGCCAGCTGGACAGCTTTCACCTTAAAAACCTGAAAGAGTCAGAGAGGAGAAATAAATTATAAACCTCAAGGGAGACAAAGCACACAGGTGGACAGAAAGAGTCAAGTCAGCTCTAGGGGAGATGTATAATTATAAAAAACAAAAAGGGTCAGGGTCTTTTTTCTTTTGATTCCGGGGTGAAATAAACAATTATTTCTACACAATTCCATAAGGAAAATGTAGCTTATTCAGGAACATTAAGATTCTTTGACCTTTATTGTTTATGACAATTAAACAAAGAATTATCTTTATCATAATATTTTGACTATGCAATTCCAATTATTCTCAAAAGTGATTATAAATCCTGCTAAATAAAAATTTAATTAAATTCAGTAGACAAATACTTCCATACCTACATACCCTACTACATATAATTTACAATTTAAATAATAATATACATTGGTAAGAAGAAAAAAAAAAAAAAAAAAAAAAGAATACTTTTCAGCAAGGATGCATTAAATAGTTTAGAAAAAAGTGACCATAAAAGTGACCATTTTTTTTTTAAGTTTCAAATAAATGATTTTTTTTTTACTTTATTCATCAAAAATAATGAACAAAATCTATCATGTCCACAAAAATATTAAGCAGCACAACTGTTTTCAAATTTTTTTCTTATAATGATGCTGAATGATGCTAGAAACTCAGCTTTGCCATAAATTACAAATATATTAAAATAGAAAACAGTTATATTTCACAATATTACAGTATTTAATGTATTTTACATACAAGTATTTTACATACAAGTACATACAGCCCTGGTGAGCAGAACAGACTTCTTTCAAAAACATTAAAAAGTCTTACCAACCCCAAACTATTGAACAGTTATGTATATTGACACAAATGAACAATGCAAAAAAACACAAACTAATGATTCTGAAACAGGCTTTGTTTTCATCTATCAAAACAATATTATTATCATTTTTTTTAGGTGAAATATGACCAAGACATGGTTTGTTGATTGGTTTTGTGAGATTCACGCCGTAGACAACTAACGCCACAGACTCTGGCTGTAGGGACAAAATCTGTCCTCAAGCTCAACAGATGGGAACCGACTATACTGCCTCATACAAAGAGAGAGAAAGAGGAGAACACACATTTGAGACAGAATAAATACCCAATGAACACCACACCCGAAAGTGTTTACTCACTGACTGTCAGAGGGGAGATGATGCACAATGAGGCAGAATCAAAGAGAGCAAAATAAAAAAATAAAAAAGGGCGATAGAAAGGATGTAGGAGTGAAAGGCAAGGTGTGTATGGAACACCACACCTGAATGTGTTTACTCACTGACTGTCAGAGGGGAGATGATGCACTGGGGTTGTTTGCCCTTGTCATAAATTTCATAATTTGAGCTGATATAACCTTTGCGAAAAGCTGTTGTTTAACATTATCAACAACTACTGCTGCTGCAGATGGACACATTCAAAGCAAAGCCTATTCCTGACAGCATGATTAGAAAACTTGTTTTTGGTGTGGCATAGTGGAATCAGAGCTGGTTAATGGAAGGCTGCTAGATCTAACCCTGCAACGAAGAGTCCATTACAGGGGTGGTTCACCCAAAAATGAAAATTCTGTCATTAATTACTTGCCCTCATGTCGTTCCAAACACGCAAGACTTGCGTTCATCTTCGGAACACAAATGAAGATCTTTTTGATGAAATCTGAGAGCTTTCTGTCCCTCCGTTGACAGCTACGCAACTAACACATTGACGCTTTAAAAAGTTCATAAAGAGATCGTAAAACTAATCCATATGAATTGAGCATTTTAGTCCAAATTTTGTGAAGAGACACGATCACTTTACGTGATGAACATTGAATGTAGGCTTTTATTCACATATAAACATTGATCAGCGAACATAAAAAGAAGCTCAACCGAACCTTGCTTGACCCGCGAGAACAAACCTCATTGATTCTTACAGAAGCTGAAACGTGCTGCTTAACACGAGAATGAACCTCATTGGTTCTTGCATGTCAAGCGAACATGCTTGAGCTTCCGTTTACCACAACTGATGTGTGTTAATGAATGTTTATATGTGAATAAAAGCCTAAATTCGATCTGTTCATCATATAAAATGATCGAGTCTCTTCAGAAAATGTAGACTAAACAGCTCAATTAACATGGATTAGTCTTTCTTTCTTTCTTTCTCTTTCTTTCTTTCTCTTTCTTTCTCTCTTGCTTTCTTTCTTTAGCATAGACACAGAAAGAATGACTTCACCCTTCCAACAGAGCAGGTATTATTTGAGGAGTTCATGTCAAATGTGCACCAATCAATATTTAATTTTTCCCCAGCAGTGGCCATCATAATTTCAGCGAGACCGTCTGACTACAACTCAGCAATCCCACCAAGTGCTTTTGAGCAAAAATGGCTAGAAAATTTCTTGTGCTGATGACTCACAGGCAGACTTCTCCTGTGCGGTTGATCATGTTTTTAGGACGAAAGATAAAATGAAGTCGCAGCAGAGAAAAGACCTCTGGTTCTCAGACAAACTGCACAGCTGCCCGAGCCACTGCTGAGGTTTTTATTTCCAGCCTGTCTGAAGGATGTTTATGTGGAGTCTATTAAAATGCACTGCAATTCACTAGAATAGATGTGTGAGGAGTGTACACAGCCTTTCAGATATTTCTGACACACACACAAGCAAACAAGATGACAGAAATACCACAATGTGGTGTTGTTTACCAAAGAAAACTTGCTAAATAAAACCATTTTTGAGAAAAACAAGGCTGGGGACAAAGTAAAAAAAAGATTTTATTTCCACCTAGATTTTTTTAAGTTTTAAAAATAAGTCTTGTATGCTGAACAAAGCAGGTGCAAATGGTCACTCAGAGGATGGAGAAAATGAAGGAGAACAAGAAAATGGTGAGAGAGTAGAGGAACTGTGAGTAAGACAGAAGACAGAGAGAGAAGCTAATTTAGGCTGAATGAGTGCTTCCCTCAGGATTACTGGTTGGAGCGGCGTGTGTGTGTGTGTGTGTGTGTATAATTCCCAGAATGCAGATTCCAAAGCTGAAGCCTAATCTGGTTGATGCAGATCATAAGCGCCAGAGATGATCCTGTTATTACACATATGAGGATATGAGCATGGACATTCCCCATGATACTGCTTCTGCTCTCTGTACACAAATACACACACACAAATACATACACTATGGCACCCTCAGCCTGAAATGTTCCTTAAACGTCTAACGGAAGCATATAAAGAGATTATGGGGAACACATTGGAAATGGAGGGAACGAGTGTTTGTACAGTGGATTCCCCAGGGGTTCAGGGTTAAAGCTGGATTTCTGCCCTCACTCTTGCTCTGGGTCTCGGTGTGTTTGTGCATCTGCAGCCTTTTATGAAAAACCTTCTGCCTGGTGTTTATTCTATCCGTCGTCATGGCAGCACTATTGGGAGCTGCCAATCAAGGCAGACACAAACATCACCAATCTGACGCAAGCACAGCCAATCAGAGCATCAGCATCACAGCACCGGAGACGTCGTCTAATGCAGAAATTAGGCTGTTGTCTGTGAGAATGTTAATGCGTATTTAGTCAAAAGCTTCTTATCTCCTCAAAGCAAATAGCGACAGTACATTTCTACATTTACAATTCAAACACATTTGAATCTGCCTTTATTTAAAATGATTCCTCCTGGTTTATAAATAAACTGCGTGGCTATAGAAGAGACAAATGCACAACAGAGTCTACAAAGAGAAACAGTCAGAATGCACAAGATGTCAAAAAGAGACAAACATCATTAAAGAAGCTCCTCTTGATTGAACTACATATAATGATGCTGCTTTCAGGAGATTCCTCAGACCCATTAATCACCAATGTAATGTTTACACAGCTGGATTTGTTGTGTCAATTAATGAATCTCACATATTTCACCCCAAAACAAAAAGAAAATAATGAATATCATCTTTGTCTATAAAGTTTTTTTTGCGTTATTTAAGCATACTATTATTTAAGCCTTCTAGTAATTGAAAAAAAGTCTTCTCACTACAATATATGACATTTAAATTGTGTACATTTGTAAAGTGAAATTGCATTTTTTTAAATACAAATCACTGTCAAAATCAAAATCATCTGAACAGAATAATTTTCATTACAATATTACAGTACTGAAAAAGAATAAACAACTATTTCCCCAACATCCCATTACATGCATTATAATGTTAACTTTCAAGCTTTTTTTACATTTCCATTATTCTCAATGGTGATTCGCATTAGACTTATTATTGGGAAAACGAGTTTTTTGTTTAAAGAATTTCTAAATCAGCATAAAAGCAGTATAACTATGCTCACCATGATGTATACAATTAAATACCTTCTTAAACATTACAAGTAACAGGAAAATGTTTCCCCATTACAGTAAAAAGATACTGGGGAAATGTACTTAAAGGGATACTTCACCGATTAGCATTAAACTTTGTATCAGTAGAAACCCGGTAGTATTTTCGAATGACCGAGAGATTTCTGTATTGTGTGTCTGGAAAAAACCTCAGATGATGCAAAAATCGTCATTTTGCGTCATCGGAGGCTTTTTTGGCCAGAGGCGAGAGACGACAGCCAGGAGTAGGAGCTCGTTCCGCATGTTTTCAACCCGCCCATAGAGGGTGGGATCTCACGATAAAACGGCATCTTTTCAGTTTCGAGACAACTAGTAGCCTAGTTGTATCATTTCTTCCAATACTGCCCTCTGTAACCAGTAGGCGTGGCTTGGGAGTGACCTCGTAGGGCAGCGAAGCAAGTGCATTCTGGGAGTTGTTGTCTTTCATCAACATGAGCCAAAAATACATTTTACAGCTTTTCTCAGTCAAGAAGGCACCAACTTCTAAAATAATTTCACATTTCTACTACATAAATAACCCAATTTAAATACACATTCATCTTTCCAGTGGTGAAATATCCCTTTAAAAATGAAAATTCTGTCATCATTTATTCACCCTCAAGTTGTTTCAAACCTGTATGAGTTTATTTCTTCTGCTGAACACAAAAGAAGATATTTTGAAGAACGTCGCTAACTAAACAGTTAATGAACCCCATTGACTTTCATAGTATTGTTTTTCCCACTATGGAAGTTAATTGTCTGGTTACCGACATTCTTCAAAATATCTTCCTTTTGTGTTCAGCAGAAGAAAGAAATTCATACAGGTTTGAATGACCTAATGACAGAATTTATGACCTATTGCTTTAACTTTTATCAAAAACACAACGCAAAACCTCTTCATGCTAAATTTATTTTTTCACCCTTGCTTTTGATTTTGGGATGAAACAACACCACTTTTTGAGAGATTGACCAATTATTTCGTCTCAGTTCTCAGCTGGCCCAGCATACAATGTGTCTCATTTCACATCGATGAGTGTGGCAAACAAAACCGCCGCTGGGATGTCAAAATAAACACTAACACCGGTGGGTCTAGATGTACAAAGCCAAAAAATCTTTATATAACCACTTGTTAGGCACTCAATGATGTTAACTTTCTGGCAGTTTCCAGAGTGTTTTTGGATACATTCTCATCTACAGACCAATCCAGCTGCAAACCAGAGGCTCCTAGAAAACCAGATATGTTTATAAGGAAATGCCAGTCTAGAAGGCTCACTTATTTGTATTCCAAGAGGAGATTTGATAGGTGATGGCATGACCAAAGTCTACAGCACATCAAACACACAGATGAGTAGTTGACAAACATCTTCTCATCCATCAAATTCCCTTCTTAAATCTCTGTCCTCATCTTGCCTCTGCTGGGCCTGGGGCTGCGGTTGTGTTCTGCCTTTGATGAGATCTGTGTTTGACAACAGAAGAGTCTGCTGCTCCCTAATGTGACACCGCATATTCTCCACCACTGTGAAGGATATACAACCACAGGACAGCGCATCAACATAGAGAGTGATGGGGAGGTGCGAGAGGGAGAAAGAAAGACAACTGCTGCATAATGCCTGGAGCAAACTCCATTTCCTCACACCATCTCTGCTGTAATAAATGTGCAAATCAAGACAAAGAACCAATATTTGCCTGTGTTCTTCACTTACAGCCTATGATCCTATTTGGCTTGAAGAAATGCTAAGATAGAAAACCTCAGTCAGCACTGTGTTTAACGAAACCTGCTGATTTAGTACAGAAATTGGGCTGTCAAACACACCATAATTGAACCATCTCAGAAAGGCCTGCCAAAATGTCAGTATCTGCAGGAGCAAAAGGTGAAAAAATTATATTTGATTTTTGCACAAAAATCTGCATTCCATTTGTCTTTTAAAGATAAGAAGAAACACGCTGTCTAGATCCACTCGAAAATTACTGTTAGACATGAGACCAGAAATAAGTCATCCAAAATTGCTGGCTTGCTGGTGAGTTACCTGGAAAAACTTATGAGGGTCTTAACCACAGAAGGGAAAAGGATCCAAGAAGCATTTAGGAAGAGTTATTCAAAAATGTTATTGAGCCAGCCACGGCAATATAAGCGATGATATTTTTTCTCCATTGCAGATGCGGGTTTATTAAACAGCATGTGGGTACATTTTTGCTAAATATTGCATTGCTTGTAACACGTTTCACGGCAGTTGAAATGTCCAAAGTGAAATGTGTAAAAGTGAAAAAAAACTTTATTAATCAGTAATCTGCCCAGTAATTGTAATTTTTGATAAAAAATAATTTACGTTGTTGGTGTTTTACTGCCTCTAATCATTTCAGCTGGAAACTGCAGTGAATTGTATGTTTTGCAGAAAGAGTCATGTAAGTAAGTAAAGTTTATTTATGTAGCACCTTTCACAGAAGTATTTCATGACAAGACATGTATTTCCAATGATCCTGGGTTGAATATAACTATACTACTAACTACTTGTCAATTAAAAAGAGTTTGGCATCATGGTACAGCATGTACCAAACTACTCTTCTCTGCCATCATGATGAAATAACACTGTCAAGAGATGCAGAGGTGAGAGGAGCTGAGGAACAAGGGAGGGGGACTGAGAAAGAGAGATGAAAGAAAATGATCAAATAAAAAATAAGAGGATCAAAAGACAGTGGAAGAGAGGACAGAGGGACAGCAGAGTAAACATCATCCATCACTTCATAGGGGTTCTGCTAGAGCCGGCTGACAGGCTAAAGAGATAGAGATGGAGAGGGAGAGGGAGAGAGAGAGAGAGAGAGAGAGAGAGAGAGAGAGAGAGAGAGAGAGAGAGAGAGAGAGAGAGAGAGAGAGAGAGAGAGAGAGAGAGAGAGAGAGAGAGAGAGAGAGAGAGAGAGAGAAATGGAGGATGTGGTCTTGCACAGGAGAAATAACCTCCAGAGTTAATAAAGTACAAAATCCTCGTTTCTTCAGATCAAATTCTCTTCTCGAGAAACACCAGCTGGACATCAGTCCAGTACACAACTCTCTTTACTCCTGACTCTCTTTCATTCCCTCTACCCTCAGCGGCTTTCTCCATCATGCCTGATCAAAAATCTCTTATTAAAGAGGCATGGCTTTTCAGTTTATGACACACTGCCTTCAGTCACTGCTTCTAGCATCAGCTCCATGCTGCCTACACCACACAGAGGACATACGAAGAGTTCAGATGCAAATCCTCTAAAAGTGCAATCTGAAATTTCCTTCTAGAATGATCATTTTTATAAAGCTTGTATATTTAAGCTCAGTAATTTCACTTAAATGACAATTAATAGGTAATTTGCATTGCCATTTAAGTGAAATTACTGAACTTAAATATACAAGCTTGAAAAAAATGATCATTCTAGAAGAAAATTTCAGATGGCACTTAGAGGCTTTTGCATCTGAACTCTTCATATATAGACACTCTGCCTGCACCAAGGCGATCTAGACAATAATACCTAGAGAAAGTTATCATTAGCCCTCCAATAAATCTCAAAGTTAACTTCTTGGCTGTTGCATGATCCCCTGAAAGAAAGCAATTTTAAATCAGCCATCTTTGCTCATGGGTGCTTTTGAATGATCATCAACAGAGAAAGACGCTTTGGTTCCTATAATGCTGAAGATCAACCAAGAGAGTATGCACATCTTTATGAAAAAAGTGACTTAAAAACTACTGTAAGAAATTAAAGCTCCAGATTAAAGGTAGTTCTAGGTGATAGCAATAAGATGATAATTTTCATATTATGGCCGATAAATTACCAAGATTAAAATGCTATACTATTTTGTTTAATTACTAAATTAAGCATAAAACGTTAAAAAAATAAAAATGTATAATTAAATATATAAATATTATATATATATATATATTTATTGTGCATCTTTACAAAAAAAAGTAACTCAAAAACTACTGTAAAGAAAGGACCAAACGTAAAGTCAAGTAAAAAAAAAGCTTAAATTTTAAAAACCCAACAAAACAAAACAAACTTAAATTGTATCTGTTCAGCACTGATTTTGTTCAAGCTATACCAGCATTTCAGTATTTCTAATGCTTGCTTTGATTCTTATCTCTGTATATCTCATTTATAAATGCACTGTTATTCCTGATTTAATGATTTAAGATTTAATGACTCTTCTTCTCTCTGTGTTTGCCAGTGGCAGTACAAAAACTAGTAATTTTGACACTCTGACTCCAAAATTCGGCACATGCTGTATTGCATGTCTATGACAGCACATATGAGGGAAACGGAGTGTTGAACATAGTGTGACTGTGCTGAAACTGAGGCCTGACACCCAGGCATGTCCAAACACTACTGACAGAACAAAAGGTCACTGGGGACAGAGAGGCAAGCAGGGGACAGATCAGAAGACTTTGTATGCAAGTGTGGCGAGTTTCACGTCCAGTATCTAAACTCATCTAATGAAGTGTGTGGAGTGGCAGTGAGGTCGTGCCGCATGGCTGCGGTTTAATTCCTTTGCATTTTCACCTTCAGACTAAAAGGAGGAGAACATTGTGATATGCAGTGGCAGAGATATGCTACCCAGTGATGGGGGAAAGAGAGAGAGTATTTGTGCTCTTCTCCATTAATGTCCATGGGCAGATAAGACAGAAGGGAAGCGTTAATTAACATGGGCTTGAGAGAGGGACATTTATTTCCCCTGAAAAAGCTGTTCATAGTTCTCTGATCCAACATCACTGCCCTTGGATGAACTCTCTGTCCAGAACTTCATCTATGTGGAAGCCTGTACACAATTCCATCATACAAAATAACTACAGAACGGAACAGCACAGACAGAGAAGAAACACACAAAAATCAATAAGTAGTGATAACAATGTACCTCCTGTCCGGAGAGGTAGTATGCAGCCAGAAGCCCTCCAATGAAGCGGATGTTGACCTCAAAGACAGAGACTTCTGCATTCTGTAGAAACAGAGGGGAAAATAAGGGTCCTTGAATCACAAAGTATTTTTCCCATAAGTATTTCAAAAAAATATTCGATAAAGAGACTAAATGAAACCAACCAGCTCAGAAATAATTCATAACAAACTTTAATTTCAGGGAAATTATAACAATAAAAACCTTCAAAAAGACATGACTGCATATTTTACTTCTCTTTAATATGGCATCCTATGAACCATTGCAAATTATATCAAATAAAACAATGACAATAGAAAACTACTGACATCAGTACAATATGAAACTAAATCTTCAAAGTCAAATATACTACCATTCGAAAGTTTGATGTCTAAGATTTTATGGTTTTGAAAGTCTCTATTTGAATATATTTTAAAATGTAATGCATTTCTGTGATAGCAAAGCTGAATTTTCAGCATCATTACATTATTCAGTGTCACATGATCTTTCAGAAATCATTCTAGTATGGTGCTTAAACATTTCTTATCAAATGTTGAAAATAGTTTTGCTGCTAGTATTTTTAAAAACAATCTTTCTGGAGAAAATGAATGTGATTTTTACTTTCAGAAGCCACCTACTATACATGATATGGTAACACTATTTTACAGTGTCTTTGTTAAATATGTTACATGTACTTACCATACTAATAACAGTAACTTGTGCATAATTACATGCAAATAGCCCTCAACCAAATCCTAATCCTACCCTAACCCTACAGTAAGTAGCCTACATGTAGTTACTTAATATTACACAGTACTTAAATATATAATTACACTGTAACAAAGACACCTTAAAATAAAGTGTAACACACTCATTAATCTGCATGAATTATCTACTATACACAACAGCTATGCAGCACTATCAAATTAACTTGAATTCTACATTAAAGCTGATTCAATCTCTCAGTGAGACGGAAATGAATGCTGGAGCATGGAGCGTTTTAACCTATATTTAGAGAAAATGACCAAGCAGCAGCTTTTTTCATTCACACAAAGATCGCACCACAAACAGCAACTAATCTCTCTCTCACACACACACACACACACTAAAATTTCACCCAATGCAGAAAATAAATCAAAACACAGTGAAGCTCAATGGCATGATTGTACAAGCTCCCAAAATCCTGTTTTAGCCATCTCACAGTCACAATCCCATAATCCACAGCACCTAAAAACAGCACCTGTTTTTGTATACTGTTTATGAAATACAAGCAGGTTTTCTAGTTCGTATCATAACGCTTCTAAAGCATCTGATATTGACTAGGTTTTACAATAATTTGATAAGACAAGAACATGCTTTAACCAACCCTTTCACTTAGCATTCATTTAACATGTCTATTAATTTTGACAAAAGTGAACGTGCACCAGATTAATTCAGATATGACCGTTCCCTGACCAAGGTCCATTAATTCAGTTTTTGGTTTAACAGCTGCGATTAATGCTGATGGCAGACAGCCTCATCCATCACCACAAGAGAAGCAGAGAGAGGGAGAGAGAGAGACACATGCATTTCTTTCTTCTGTGGAACACAAAAGAATTTTTTTTTTTTTAATGTACATATAATGAAATTCAATGGGGTCCAATCATTGTATGATTTTCATTGATATACAAAAACCGCTGAAACCGTCTAGAATGACATCAGGGTAAGAACATTTTCTCTTCATTTTTTTTCCCTTTGTTTTTGGGTGAACTATTCATTTAGTTATAAAATGGACAACACTTTATAATAAGACCCAATTGATTTAAATAAATTTAAACCTATTTCATAAATTCACAAATAATACATTAGGTATCATGAACTAACAATAAACAGTACAAATATTTTAATAATAATAATAATAATAATAATAATAATAATAATAATAATAATAATAATAAATAATATGATATTGTGAAATACTTTTAAAACAATTGATTTCTGTGTTAAGATATTTTTAAAATGTAATTGTAAAAGCTGAATTTTCAGCATCATTACTTCAGAGTCACATGATCCTTCAGAAATCATTCTAATATGCTGATTTGCTGCTCAAGAAACATTTAATACTACTATCAATGTCGAAAATGGTTGTACTGCTTAATATCTTTGTAGAACCTATATTTCATGTTTCCCTTCCTCACCCATCTTTTGCAGTTTATTCCCCTCCTCCAAAAAAATCCTTCCAGCACCTCCATCCCACTGTGACACGCTGAGCCCTCAACGGTCCAAGTGTGAGTCATCCCTCAAAGTGCACATGCTTCATAAGATACACTTGTCCAAAAGTAACAGTGAGGAGGGGAGACAGAAGAAATGAGGCCACTGCTCGAAAAGCCAAAAAGATGAACTAAACACCCCGAGGAGATTCCAGGCGCTGTAAGTCCTGCTAAGAGAAAGGCGGCAGAGGGGAGACGGGAGAAAAATGGCACAACACATGGAGACCAGAGAGATTGATAAAGTTGAGAAGAGCATACAGATTCTCCATATCTGATGGAAAAACAACTGATAGGGAGAGAAACTGGAGAAATCCCATTAATGGGTTAGAATGTGAATGCAGACAGAGAAAGAGAGAGAGAGCAGGAGACACAGGGGCCCCTGGGGCCAGTCACTGGCCCCGCTCCTTCTCTGACGTCTCTTTTGTCTGCCATTTCTCAACATCACCGGCTAATTCTGGAGGCAGAGCACCGGAGGTTCACATTGTTTCCATGGCGCCAGTCTTGTCTCCTGGATACGGTGATGTGTCACATCAACTCTTTTCTCACCACACGTTTTCCACAAAGTGCCACCACAATCTGATCAAAACCTGAAAGATTCACACACGCTGAGGACTCAAGTCTTTGAGGAGATATGGGGTTTCGAAAGGCTGTTAATACAGCTGTGTCAGTCTGCTGCCAAAGTATACGGCTCACCACTGTGAAATAACAGTGTCCTGAGAGATCACTGTGTCTATAAACAAAAACAGACTCGCTCTGCCCCAAACCTACAAAGACAAGTGCTGTTGGTGATCTTGCGTGTGTGTTCATGTCCGAGTCTTGGCCACCTACCACACTGAAATCCAGGTTTTGCTCGATCCACTCCTGGCCGTCCTTAAACTCGTTGTGGAGGCCCATTATGTAAAGGGTATCCAGGGCATCTACTATAGTGGCTCCCATCTGGGAATTACCTGCAAGGAAGAGGATGTGAAATATTTACTGAATACATACGCACCACACTAATTAAAATGTAAACAAACTTAAAGTTACATAATAAGGCCCATCTGATGCAAGCAATATTCATTTGCATTAGTGTGAAGCTAAAGGCAGAGCATTTTGAGGAAAAACAAACCAGTGGATACACTACCATTAAAAAGCATGAGGTCAGTAAGATTTTTTTTTTTTTTTTAGAAATGAATCATTTTATTCAGCAAGAATGCATTAAATTGGATCAGAATCACAGTAATCACAGCCACAGTTTTGTCCCCCCTCTACAAAACTGGATTATTCAGTAAATATTCATCCATGACATTTAATATTTTGGCTTTCATCACAATTTATATTTGTCTTTCTTCAGAAAAAAATATTAACAAAATCAGAAATTTGAGCTGGGGATGTTTCTGAAATTTGTTTGATTTGACATGGAATGACCCTATAATTACAAAAGATTTCCATTTCAAATGATTGCTGTTCATTGAGCTTTCTATTCATCAAACAATCCTGAAAAAAATGTATCACTGACACTGTTACTCCAAAATAAGCAGCACAACTGTTTTCAACACTAATATACTGATTTGCTACTCGAGAAACGTTTCTTATCATTATCAGAGTGATTTCTGAAGGATCATGTAGGATCACTGAAGACTGGAGTAATGATGCTGAAAATTCAGCTTTGACATCACAAGAATAAATCACATTTTAAAGTATATTAAAATATATTAAATATTAAACAGTTTATTTTAAACTAATAATTTTTCACAATATTACCTTTTTTAAAAATCTTCCCAAACTTTTTGAATGGTAATGTACACTTTCTATTTCCAGAGGACATTAGAGGAATAATTATGATTGTATAAGGTAAAAGACTGAAATTTAAGTTCCTATGGACACATTAGATGTGTTCAACTTAAAGTGCCCCTATTATGGATTTTTGAAAATACATCTTTCATGTAGTGCGTATATCTCTAAGTGAATGAAAACATCCTGCAAAGTTTTAAATCTGAAAGTGCACCGTATATAAAGTTATTGTCTTTTAAAAGTAAGAGTCTACTCTGAGTCAATGAAATGAATCGTTTTTCAAACAAGTCATAAGCCGTTTCGTTGTGACGTCAAGATGAAACATTAGCATATTGCCCGCACACTTATTGCGCGCACAGACACCAGGGAAAACTTGAACCTCAAACCTGCAGCTGATTCCTGTGGATACTGGATAGCATCATGTCGAGAAGACGCTGTGCTCTACAATGTGAAGGTAAAGCCAGTTTTTCCCCACTGCCCAAGGACGAGCATGTGAAGAATCAGTGGTTAAAGTTAATCTTTACCATGATACCACAGCAGTATAATCCTAAACTTTTGCTGTTCGCTTCATTTTACTGATGACTGCTTTCTCAAATCTCGGAGTTCAATGCAGGATTCGCAAAACGCCTGCTCTTGAAAGACTGTGTTCAAAATACTTAGTTTTGTGTTTTATATTGTGTTGGTCTCCTGCTAAATCACATTATTACTGTCTTACTGAAATACTTCTGCTAATGAGTTGTGGGCCACTAATACCTAAAACTGTGTCTATTAATGCAGATTAACGCTAGAGCTCGGCTAATGTATTGCATACATGCAATGTTATTGATACAGTTTCCACAAGTTCACCGCAATAAATTAGAAAAATACTCGGTACATATAAGTAACGTTAACTTTATAAGTAAAATAATCGGTTTGTTGATTGACATGCACTTGTTAATGCTGATAGTGAGGAATTACAGTTGCAACATCTCATAATGTACCTCAAACTGAGTAGCGTTTCACTGAGAAACGTCCTGCTCGAGTAGTCCTTGCGATGGAGGTTCGGCTTGAATAACTAGACCTTTCAGAGTGTTTCATGATCGGACTCGCGCTCGGATTGATATGGTAAAATCGACGTCATTGTTCGTTACTATGTTAAGTTTACAGTGTAGAAAGCCTCAGGACACGCAGAGCTAATGTTGTTATGACAATGGGTGTTTTTGTTGCGCGCTGTAGACCAATCACAACAGATTGAGCTGTCTGACCAATCAGAGTAGAGTAGCTCGTGGAAAGGAGGGATTTAGAGAGATTGATTCATCTGATGAGTCGTATGAGAATCACTGAAAAATGTGGTGATGTGCAAATGTATATTATGAGAAAATTAAACAGTTTTGACCTTTGATGCATGTAAACCTGTTGTAGGAGACTCCAAAACAACATTAGGAAACTTTAAAATAGCATAATAGGGGCACTTTAAAGTGGCGCTGCGCAGACCAATCGGTGTATGACACCAATAATCTTCCCTTCTAGTCAGTTGTTAACCCCTGCGAATGGATCATTAAGACAGTGAGTTGAACTTAAGAAATGGATCAGTCTGATTTGTGAACTGGACCAACTAATTCATTTAAAAGATCTAATTCAAATAACGGATTCAGACATCACTACTATGAAGAACTAGAGCAGATCTCAAGATTTAGCAGAAATTTTACTTTGTATTTCTGTTTTAATAGTTTCAAATCCGTGGAAAGCCCCTGTAAAACTATCCCGTCCTGATAAAGAGCCCTGTTTAAAGTTCAAGATCAGATATCAGCAATCCTGTTATTCCACAAATAAAACTAATTTCAAGAGTGGAAAACTGATGAGACATGTTGTGTGGCATCTCTCTCTCTCTCTCTCTCTCTCAGTGTGTAGAACCTCAGAGTTATCATCATCATTATTGTCAGGAACTCTAAATCACTCTAAAAATACCCAGCAGCCCTCAGCCTCTTAGCTCTTCTAATCTGTCCAGACTGCTGCTTCAGTTTGTCCAGAGGCACCCCAAATGGCCCCAACCCTTCAAAAACCACAAACACTTTTGCTTTTCATCCCTCTTTTTACAAGACTTAAAGCCCCGTCCGTCCTCTAACGCCATTTAAGACTAGGCTATACTTAAATGTACTGCCTTCCTCTTTATCGCCCTTTCCATTTTCTTTTTTGTTTTTCGACACCTTTTTGTTTTACTATGGAACCGTCTCCAAAGATGTATCAGTCCCTCATTTGCAAGTTCGCCAATATAACCCAAATAAAATAAAATTAATCAAAGAAAACAAAAAGGTTGCAAAAAAAAAAATAGATAACACAAAACCCACTGAACTGGCTGCACATTCATCCCTCACCACCTCATTTACACTCCCATAAATACACTGCCCATCTTGACTAAAATCCACACTCTCTGGCTCTCTCAGGCCTCATCATACTGAATGAATCTTGATTGGCATTTACACAAGGCTGGCATTCCGGATGCCAGACTTTGCTGGTGTAAATCAAATTGGACTCAATAAAGTTACTTGGGGAATTCCAATGGTAATCAAACCAGGCTTCTCTCTCTGCTTCCTACAAGCCATCTTTTCATCCCACGCTCCCCCACTTAGTGTCATCCTTGCCAGTTTAATTTGGTGACAGATTGCAAGTTGTTCTAATATGAACACGCAAGTGGTAGCCAGCATGATGATTTCATTGTTCAGATTGTGTTTTTCTTCAGATTCTTCATCTTGAGAGAGAACCATTAGAGAGGTTTTCAGTGGTGGAGAGGTTTATGTAGTAAAATAGAGGGGTGTGTTTGTGACTCTGGGTACTTATACCAAAAAAGAGGAAGAGTTTTACTTCGTTGCATCTCCAAGCCAAAGACATGAGTCAGAAGGCTTTTTCCCTCTATCTGTCTCATCTCAAAGATATATCAAGGGAATGCAGTGGGGGAGAGAGACAAACCCCATTCATATCTAACAGTTTAGTGCTCACCATTTCTGCTGCCACTGATTCTCCCTGGACCCTGAACGCAACATCTGCTGTGCTCATCAACAAACTGCTCTGGCTTAGTGTGTGCAAGAGAGAACAGTACAAAGAAAAGAGAGAGTAATGTACAAGAGACATTAGACCACACAGATGGAGTTGCTGGAGATTTTTCTCTTATATATACACACACTTACATTTTGGTGCAATTCTTACTATTAACTACCACTTTTGTCTCAAACTCCTAATTACTGCTTATTAATAGTCAGTAAGATAATTGTTAAGTTAAGGTATTGGGTAGGATTAGGGATGTAGAATATGGTCATGCAGAATAAGGCATTAATATGTGCTTTATAAGTACTAATAAACAGTCAATATACTATGCTAATAAGAAAGTAGTTAATAGTGAGAATTGGACCCTAAACTAAAGTGTTGCCGAATTTTTTTGTGTGTCTTTGAAAAAAGCTTGTGCTAACCAAGGCTACATTTAACTTAAAGTAATAACTTTCTATTTTAATATATTTAAAAAATGTCTTGTAAAAAAATAATAAAATATGATGATATAAAATGGCATATTTTCAGTAGCCATTACTCCAGTCTTCAGTCACATGATTCTTCAGAAATCATTCTAATATGCTGATTTTGTGTTTAAGAAATATTTCTTAATATTAGAAATGTTGAATACAGTTGTGCTGCTTAATATTTTTCTGGAAACCGTGAAGCATTTCTTTCAAGATTATTTGATGAACAGATATTACTCAAATATTGTGTAACCATATAAATGATGGTTAATCATTTAAACTTCTGATCAATTTATTGTGTCTTCGCTGTATATAAATTTTTTTTAAAAAAAATAAAAATATATATCTTTCTGACCCCAAACTTTTGAACAGCAGAGTATAAACAGGCTAAAATATAAAGATCTATAAGAAGATTGTAATATTGCCTGACCAGATTATTTAAAGCACTTTTAAATTGCTTCAGCTCAGACCAGAAAGACCTTTAAAATTAAAATCCACAAATCAAACAGCTCCAATTTTAACCTAAGCATTAGTAAGGCACGTACTTTGTAGGTTTGAACTAAACACCATAAAGTCTAATTGCCTTGTGGCTCTATTCTGTATGCAACAGCATCTCTCTCAAGGAATGTTTTATGATCACCAATTTGTACTCCATAAAGCGCATTGAGACCAAGCGCAAAAAGAAAAAAACATTTCCAGTGCAATTTCCACAAATGGGCCATGAGGCCAAAAGCAATGCTGAACTCTAGATAACAGCCAATTAGTGAGCTGGTGAACACGGCCACTGTGATAGGCTGTTAAGATGCATCTTGATATGAGTAACCAATGAAAGGTTTCAATGTTTTGCGGGGGTCAAGTAAATCACACTCCTGGTGAATCAGCGCATGATGAAACCATTTCTGAAAAATGCTGAGTATACAGATGCAGAAAGGCTAAAAGGCACATCAAAATTCAGTGTTTACGTAACATCCTGTTGGTGGAATGGAAATAAAAATTAAATCTGAAGCAGTGGTTTCATTTATAAATATCCTATTTTCCAATTTATTGCTCAGTTTTTACCAAGAAATAAGCATCACAGTGATGATATATTAGCTTGGTTGTTTCTAAAGCTCACTTGATTTTGTTCCAGAAGTGGCATTATGATTCTAGTAGTGGCATTCTTAAAAGCCTGTCTTCATATAAAAACACTGCCCAGCAGTTGCCTTCAGTGTCGGAGGTTATTCATCACATCATGACATGCGTGTTAGATATTAGTGTGGACAACTTGCCTTTTCCCCAAGAAACTTAACTTTGCTGATGCTCTTGAAACGAAAATCCACCATTAATTTCAAGCTCCAGTGCAGTTAACGCTAAGGATATTAGATGAACCTTTTAAGGTCACAAACTTATTTTTGCATTTCCTCCCCCCGAGAAATCTGACAAGCACAAGGAGAAAGGATCTGAAGCAGAACATGAAACATACTGTATATTCTGACCAGATAAAACGCTGCACTGTCAGAAGTGATCACCTTCAATCATCAGACTGGCCCACTAGAGCTCACGTCCACAGACATGCTGCATGTTGACTGGGGGCATGCACATTTGCTGGAAGCTTTCGGCTGCGTTTTTCCATCATTTCTGCATTTACTTTTATTTCGTACAGTCTTAGCCATTACTTATCCGTACAGGCTTAGATTGCAAACCCACTGAAGCATGACTGGAAATGTGGGTGCTGCAAATGAAACTACAGGCGGATCTTAGCTAGTGGAAAGTAGTAGCGGGATTCTGTAAATATTGAGAGAACGCAACACTGGAAAGCTCGAGTGTGCGTACTGTGAATTTGCCATGGATGAGGAATTCTTTTGAAGCTTGGTTTATTGGAAATGAAAACAAATCACATATATTTGAACTGTGCGGTTTCATGAGGATTCTTTTCTCTTGTTTTAATCCCTTTCCAATTTTCATTGTGTTTTTAAAATTACAACGCTTAATACCACCGGCCTCAATTTGCCAAGACGTGGCCGCAAAATGTCACACGCCGATATTAAAAGAAAAGTTCACTGAAAATCATATTTAGATCCTCACCCCAATTAAGTGTGTCAGTGAAAGAATGAAATCACATTTGCCTCATCAAGTATCAAGGTCACCATTAAAGCTAAAGAATAGCTTACGGTCTTGTTACATTATGAATTTTGCTGTGATACAGTAAAATGCTATAGCTTATTATTAAGTCAAGTCAAGTCAAGTCAAGTCAAGTGTATTTGTATAGCGCTTTTCACAATACAGATTGTATCAAAGCAGCTTCACAGTATTAAATTAAAATAATACAACAAGGTTTGTTTCTAGTGGAATTTATTGATTGATAAAATAAAATTAAATATCCCCAAAATATCCCCAACTGAGCAAGCCAAAGGCAACAGTGGCAAGGAACCGAAAAACTCCATCAAGTGACCTAATGGTGTCCTAAAACTCCATCAGGTGACCTCCATCAGGTTATCAGGGCTTATATTCTTATTTCACACATAAATACATAGTTTTTTTTTTTTTTTTTCAAAATGGGTTTGGTGTTTTAATGTTTGCTTATGCTCACCTAGGATGCATTTGATTAAATACAGTGAAAACAGTAATATAATGAAATATTATTACAAATCAAAATAATTTTTCTACTAATACATTTTAAAATGTAATTTATTCCTCTAATGGCAAAGCTGAATTATAAGCATCATTACTCCAGTCTTCAGTGACACATGATCATTCAGAAATCATTCAAAAATGCTGATTTGATGCTCTAGAAACTTTCCTTTTTAGTATTTTTGTGGAAACATTTGTCAGGATTCTTTGATGAATAGAAAGTTTAAAAGAACAGCATTTATTTTTCCGTAACAACGTAGTCGTCTTACTCTCGCTTTTGATCAATTTAATGCATCCTTGCTGAAATAAAAAAACAAGCAAAAAAGTTTTTAAATGGAGTTAGTTATAGTAAAAATATATGGCATCACTACCCACTCAGCAGCAGCGGACGACAAAGGATAATTTACAAAAAAAAAAAAAAAATACAGAATAAAACAGAAATAATGACCATGGCTCTCCATTTGATGGTAAATGGGTTTTTTTTTGTATAAAACTGGGTGTACAGCATTTACTTTTCTCAGTAGTTCTTGACTGTTGCTTGTTAGATCGTATGAAGAGGCATCTTGGGTAAAAGCAAAGGCGGACAGACCAACATCAATGGTCTTTTATGCCAGACAGTAAGCTCTACATCATAGCTAGGAATTTCATGACTGACAGTGTAGACTGGCCATTTTAAGTCAGCAGAACACGGCTATCATGCTGTCCTCATTTACAAGTGAAACTGAAATAATACTGCAGACACCTTGCACTAATGACAGCAGTCTAAAGCCTGGCCTGGAGTCAGATGTGGCTGGGCAAAAGCCTGCTTGATTCTTTACTAGACAGCTGCCAGAACGCTCACACTGCAGGACTGTGAGCCACAATTAAGGACGCAGGACTTCAAAAGGTCAAGATAAAACTCTAAGGCACTTAATGAGAATCTCACGCTAAGAGTTACAAGATGATTTTCCTCCATGACCAAAAGATATTTTACGACTTAAGTCTAAAAAGTACCAGCCAGGGTAAGAAAATTGACTTGACTGCATTAATGTATCAAGGCAAAAAGGTTGGCCTCCAAAAGATTAATTTACCTTTTGATGCAATTAAAAAACTCACAGACTTGATTTTTATTTTTTTATTTTTTTTACAGTAATCTGGTGCCACCATGTGCGCTTTTCACACTGTAACTCACACACACATACAATCACAGTCCATGTACAGGTGCTCTGGTCAAAATAACACATCGGCACTCAAGTCACGTACATTCAGCTCTCAAGGGCACACTAGTGTCTGTCTGTCTCTCATGATCTCTTAATGAATAACTATACAGACATTTCAACAGCTTATTTCCATCACAGTGTCTCCTTTTCCACCAAACCTCTGCCTCCATCCTGCGCTCTTCTATCTCTGCTCTGTTTGTAATTTGGTGTTTGCTGTGCTTGCTGTCAGTCACTGGTAAGTGGCTGATGAATATTTACTGAGTCACAGCACTTTGATGAATGGCTGTAGTTGTGATGCCGAGGGAGAGGAGTGATCCCTGTTTCTCAGACACGCAGACTCTTGCACCATTTTAATGCTGCAGAGACTCATGGGGCACACCATTATCCGGGTAGTGCAGCAAGAACAGGGTCTGTATCATGTTGGAGAGTAACCGATTAAAAAAAATAGCAATGTCACCGACTTAACGAACAACATTTTTTAGTAGAAATACTGCAGCTCAGACCAGAGCAGCTTTTCCAGTTAACAGCAATTAGTTGAATGAGAAAAATAATAATAATTTGAATCACTGCACCCACATCTGCAATGCATTTTACAAGTTTTTTTGAAATACTATTATTATATACATTCACAAATATTATATTTAATCAAATAGGGCCATTTATGAGTATGTTTTTAATTCATTTATTATCATCATTATTATTATTATTTTTATTAATAAATGACTATATAGTGCTTATGTGCCAAATAATTACTGTTCTGAATTATTGCAAAAAAATAATTAAAAAGTTGTTCAATGGAGTCTACAATAAAGTAAAATAAAGCTACAAGCTACAAGTTTCCCAACACTGCTATGTCATGACTTTTGTTCCACTTTTTCTCCTTTTCAAACTCCATTTTCCATTTCATTTCCAACTCTTTTTAGTGCTTTGTTTCTAGGTCTCCTCTAACATGTCAAGGGCTTGCGTGCATTCCTGGTGGACTGCACAGAACCGAATTTGTGCGAATTCCCACCTGCGCTTGGCATCTTCTCATCTATTAAAAGTTTAATCCCAGCAGAACCCTGGTAGAGCGGGAAAAGCAGCAGGAATTAAGCTGGAATCAGTCAGTCAGTTGGGAGGGTTTGCAGCATTTTCTTTGTGCCAGCTGGAAACATGCTAACTCAGAGTAAGCCTCGTAACACTAAACAAAGAACAATACTTAAGTCACTTCAGAACAGTGCTATGGACATGATATTGATGTGCAAAAGTACATATTTTCAAAAACAACTCGTTGGAAGTTTGCCTGAACATCTAGTTGACTACTAGGTCTTTAAAAAAAAAAACTGTAAAATTAGGGTTTCCTGACAGGTAAAATAAAAAAAAGAACTTAAATCTAGATGAACTAATCAATTGGTGGTGGTTGAGGAGATTCCCCCTTCCATGTGTAAAGCACTTTGAGTACCCAGAAAAGCGCTATATAAATGAAACAATGAATCTATATGAATCCCCTTGAAGTTGCAGAAAGCGGTGGTCTTTAGAAATTCAGCTATGAAAGCAGACATCATGCAAGATGCATAGGCTATATACACGTATGATTTATGGTTCTACGCTTTGAGTGTGACACATGCAGCCCTACCTTTTGCGCATACTAATTTATGCAGGGTGAGTTCTGTTCTCAAAGAATCCATCACCTCAAACTCAGATGGCAGAGCTGGCATGACCTAACTTACTGAATGTGTTTGCTGTCTGTAGGAAGTGGTGTATTGGCTGGGGACTAGACTTTTGCCAAGCGAGAATGCAATTTGCCTGTTTTACACAGCTGTTTTTGAGGTATTCAAAATCCATGATCCACATACATATAATGATATTTAATTGAGGAATATATACACATACATATATATTTATATATACAAACATACACTAGAAATATGCAGACATGTATAATATTGTATTTTTTTTAAAAACGGATTACATTTGTATTTTATACATACATTTATCTCCACAAAATGAACAAATTCCCTCTTAAAGTACAGTCACACATTTCAACGATCAAATAAGCTTTAGCTATAAAAGTTACATCTGCATTGTTTGTAGAAATGATGCCATTCGTGAATGATTAATTCTGAACACAGACGGATGAGTGCATTACAGGCTTTAGCAGAAATGCGTGAGACATTAAAAGGAAAATCGCATGACTAACTGTCTAGTACTGTGCATCCATCAGCATTTAGCACGTGCTTGGGATGTATTCGCACACAACTGGCATCCTTTGCACGGTGATGAGAAAAGCCCAAACCCCAGTGTTAAACTGCTTTGTCTCTGCATTGCAGGAGAGAGTGGTGCTTGGCACCTGCCTGAGCCGAGCCGAGCCGAGCCGCAGTCGTATATGAAGTCACCACGGAGAAGACAACATGCCCCAGGGCTCATCCTGATTCACTCATTACATCATTACCAACACAGTGGGTCACGTACTGACGGGTCTCTAGACAAAACTCATACACGCACACGCCACGAGCACTAAACTCACATGCTGAGAAGCTGTGTATACTTCCCCATGCTCTCCACAGTCAAACAGAAAATCACACGCATCATTAAGAAAATATTAACCACCTAGGGAACGCAATTCGTTGGGCAGTACCAAGATGCATATATAATTGGAGATTTCGGCGAGGCTGGTGGCTGATGGGAATTAAGCAAATGAGATCATAAATACCAAAAACGAATGGAAAAGTCAAAAGAGCCAGTCGACTGAGGCAATACTCTCTCATTCCAATCCCTTGTCTTGACACAACTCCCTTAGACAGCTGTTTTCCCTCCCCCTCTTTTATTCTCATTGTCTGCTCCTCCACAACCTGAATACTGGGGATGCACCGATATGAAAATTTTGGCTGATAGATAATTATTTATATTTGAAAGCCGATATAACAGAATATAAACCGATATATTGGCCGATAAATCTACATTTTTGAGAGCCTGATTACTAAAACAAAAGTCTCACCATTAAAAGCCATGTCCCAAGCACACAATAATAATGTTCTCATTATTTTATGTAGCCTATATGACAAACTTGTGCTGTATTTTCCTTTTTCTCGAAGTGATTCCAATCATATTTCAAGCAAATCAAAACCATCATGGCGAACAGTGCGCATCTGAAGGAAATAATCCATTATTTATCGGCTATAATATATTGGCCAAATTTTCTTATTGGGCTGATAACGATACCATAAAAAAATGAACATATTGGGCAATACCGATATGGCGGCAGATTTATCATGCATCCCTACTGAATATGATTACAATTTTATCCAGTTTACACAATTTATTTTATAAAAATATTTTTACCTTGTGCATGTGTATGATACGGTGCTCAAAAGGTCGTTGAAATCCTGGAAATATCATTTAATAAGTTGTAATTTCCCGGCCTTTAACATTGTTATTGTGAATACATTTAAGTTATGCTCAGCTCTGAAATATTTAATCAGCAATATTTTCTCTTCCCAAATAGCATCTTACAATTACAAAATTCACTGTCCAATTCACTGTTGTTGAAAAGTCAACAACATTATCAAAACTCAATATAAGTGCCCTCAGTTCATGTTAATTTTATTTACTGCATATTAAAGGGGGGGGGGGGGGGGGGGGTGAAATGCTCATTTTCACTCAATCTCCTGTTAATCTTGAGTACCTATAGAGTAGTATTGCATCCTTCATATCTCCAAAAAGTCTTTAGTTTTATTATATTTATAACAGAAAAGATAGGCTGTACCGAGTCTTTCCGGAAAAAACCGAGCGTCTGGAGGCGGGCCGTGTGGGCGAAGCCAGAGCCATAGAGAGAATCCGTCGATCTGTAAAACATTCATCGTCGAAATGCAGGGAACAAACAGCATCCACTGTTCCTAACGCTGGGTTCTTTGGGAAGCTGAACATGGTAAGCTTTCCCTCACATCCAAAAACACACTTTGGAGACACTATGCAGCGCTGCCGATGATTTCCTGTTGAAGCGCGTTGATGTGCGCGGTCTCGCTCTCCTCTAGTCGACGTGTGCGCGGCCGCGCTTTTCCGGGAGAAATGCTCATATAAGGAGTTCCATTCTGGTCTACGTCATTAGATCCACGGTCGAAAAAAAAACCAGCCGAAACTTGAACCAACCCGGAAGTAAGATTTTCGGCACAGAAATTCTCCGTTATTCGTCCAAAATATTTTTAAAAAACTTTGGCCATGTTAAGCATGAGAATTCATCTCTTTAACACTGTAAACAACTCTGAATACATGAAACACCATTGTACCCCCCCTTTAAATTATGTACCACAATATTTGCTGAGAGTACAATTGCAATTGTATTTATTTTACTAACACAAATTACAGAGTGAATAACTTCATAACTTTTAAAATATTAAAGACAAACTTACTGTGAGCTAAAAGGTTGTTTGTTTTGTTTTTGTTGAAGCCATCAGTCTGCATTAGTTCAGCTATTTTTTTTTAAATAGATGTGGAAAACTACATTACTCATGATTCTGCAATAAAATCTCCACCAATCTGAGAATTGCAAAGCAAGCAAAGCGTGGCCACTCTCATTAAGCACTGTAAATGACATGTCTATCTCTTTATGCTCACAGGCTTCTTACATATTTGTATATATGCATATTTGCAATTAATTTAAAATATATTCTTTCGACATTTACAATCAACATTTAAATCAATGGTTTCATATTTCTCCATTTTTATTTTGATTATGTCGTTCAGTGCTTCTTGGGACTGTAATTCCTTTCCTCATTAAAGCCATTAAGTACACCTTGGTCTTTTGACTTTTTTTATTAAAATCAAAGATTGTAATGTTGTGAGTCACACTGGTTAGTTTGGTTCATGGCTTATAACTCATAAACAAAGACTTTTTAAATCCCTATGGGAAAAATACTTTTGGAAGCAAAGCTACTGAAAAAGTGGATTGTACAATGATTTTTGGTGGATTATCATCCCTGCAAAACAAAAAGCTGCAGCAAATTCAATTATTTTGTGCTACAAGAATCAGAAAAGGTTCTGTGAAATCCTGCAAATGTTTTACCATGCAAGATTATCCATTTTAGTAACAAGAAAACTGATTTCTAGCATCTAGTGGCTGAAACGCCTACTAGCAACCAAAATCACCGTAAGTGTGAACATCGCTTAAAGGGATAGTTCACCCAAAAATGAAAATTGTTCATCCATTGTATTTTTTCCTACTATGGAAGTCAATGGCTACAGTCAACTGTTTGATTACCAACATTTTGTGTTCTACAGAAGAAACAAACTCATTTTATCAAAATATCAAAAATATTCATTTTTGTGTGTACTCTCTCTTTAAGCCCTACCCCTTTCAACCAGTCAGGGAGAACCGCTGAGCTCTCATTTTATAACACGGCTCCTCATGGATTGTGCTCTTTTATTCCTGGGAACAGATATGAGGGATAAAAACAACCCAGTTATGGACAATGGTTCAAGCACAAGACTCAAGGCAAGTCTCCTTAGCTGATTAGCTGCAGGCTGGAGGGTATTGATCAACCAGAGCGCTGATTAAAGACTAAGTAGTCTGGATGCTCTGCCTCTTATCAGCCAGCATACGCATTCTGACCTCAGCTAGCCCTGCCGTTACTATGGCAACAACACTGGACGTCGGGATGACGGAGAACACAATGGCCCGTCTCCAGCTGCGGGTCTGGAGGGCTGTGCCCAGACTAAAACTGTCTAGATTCAGCCTTTCCGCTCTCTCTCTCTCTCTCTCTCTCTCTCTCTCTCTCTCTCTCTTCACACATCAGGATAAGACTTCCTGCTCAATGTGGGTTCATACTGAGGTTAAGCCTAATGAGTTCATTCGGCCATTTCATGGTGGAAAGAAATGAAAACACAACGCTTGACTACTTAAGAAAAAAAAAATATCCACCTCTTCATTGTCTGCTAAAAACCTTTTAATGGTTTAACTACAATAGACTACAATAAAAAATGCTGGGTTATTTATTTCTTTATTTAACCTAAATGCTGGATTCAGCCTGTTGGGTCATTTTATTGTTTTGTTTTTTTTTTTACTATTTTTACCCAGGTTCTGGGTAGCTAGGTAGCTTTTGTGCAACTCAGCTAGGTCAATTTTACTGACAATACACTGGGTCAATGTAACCCAATGGTGGGTCTGCACAAACCAGTTAAAACTGGAACAATTTGTCAACAGAGGGTTTGTGTTCTGTTCTGAGAAAAAAAACTATTTCCTGAATGAAATTAAGGTTTGTATTACATTGTTTTTCTATCAGATTAAAGAAAAATGTATGCAGTCGCACATTGTAACTTATTTCTTTACATGTACGTCGCAGCTAACGTCTGCTTGGAACACTAGCCTTCTACAAACGCAAAATACACTGGATCTACACTCCGGGCGAATGACACGGCAGGCACCATATGAAAGTTTCACCTCCCGGCAAACGAATGGCGCGAATAGGCCTGACACACAACGCGACATCGCTGTCATCTCATGTAACAAAGTTGCAATGCACATTCAGTGCAGACCGCTCTGTGCAGATCGTCTGGGCTATGGTCGCACTATTCATTTGATGGGTTAAAAAAAAAAAACGTACATGTCTGACAGACGAGATGACATGGTAAAGTTGTTTTTTATGTAAGTTTGCAAACATGAATATTAATATAATACTGACATTGAATAAACTGGAATAGAAATATAGCCTGATTATACCAGTTTCCTTTCCACAGATTCTCCAAGGCTGCTCCAGTCACTTCCCTTTCTAAATGTTTTTGCGTATTTTATGATTGTCAAAGAATGAATTGTCATTGAATAAAAACTATTTTATATGAACTGTCCTTGTCCTAGCCTATATACAACAGATTTTATAGTGCATTATTATTTAAAATAGCTTTCAATATTAGGTTGCGTGCCCCAGCACGGTTTCAAAAATAACCCAACAAATGGGTTAATATATAAATCCCAACAAGCTGGGTCAAAATAACCCAGTTTGGGGGCAAATAAGATTTTTTCTTTTTTAAATATATACTTTAATTCAGCTAGGATTCATTAAATTGACGATTAAGATAATGTTACAAAAGATTTCCATTTTCAAATAAATGTTGTTCTTTTGAACTTTCTATTCATCATAGAATCTTGAAAATGCATCAGTTTCCACAAAAATATTAAGTGTTTTCAACAGATGATAATAAAAGTTTCTTCAGCAGCAAATCAGCATATTAGAATGATTTCTGAAGGATCACACAACACTGAAGACTGGAGTAATGATGCTGAAAATTCAGCTTTGACAATAGAAAAGATTATTTTAAGATTAAAGCTATTTTCATAAAGCCTATGTCAGAACAGCATGTGAATGAGGCTTTAAAACACGTGAAAATAATCAATTTTGACGATGACAAAGAACTGCAATGCCACGTAAGTGTAACGCATCTACTGGTATATACTGTACACCCAAAAATCACAGCTGCGTTTTAAATGTGTGATGTGAATGTACGTTGCATTGCACATTATGTTGGAACGGCGGCGCCAGAACTGCT
This sequence comes from Squalius cephalus, assembly GCF_949319135.1. NCBI lineage: Eukaryota > Metazoa > Chordata > Actinopteri > Cypriniformes > Leuciscidae > Squalius > Squalius cephalus. The sequence continues at coordinate 21,749,007 of NC_137130.1, forward strand.
CCTGACAGAACATGCACTATTTCACGATCTAAAATCATAATATCGCACACCTCTATTTTAAATTGTAATATTTCACAACATTACTGTTTTTACTGTATTTTTTTATCAAATACCTGCATAAGAGACTTAAAACATTATAGTCAAGTACATAAAAAATATTTACAGACTCCAAAGTTTTGAATGGTAGTGTAAATCAACTCCATGTTAAACATTCAATCGTAAAACATCAGAAACAGAGCAACAGGCACTCGCTCTGCCGTGCGAGCATACGTTGATGTGTGGTTATTTATAGAATTGTTTTATCGCAAGCGTAACGGTGGCAGTTGGGTTAAGCAATCTGACCCTGGGGTCCGGACTGAGAATATTCCCTGCAAACAGGGTGTTTGTTTACAGATCAAAGTGCATACCATCAGCGATCTGTCCAGAGAGTGCCTTCAAGCATTGGAGTCTCAGCTTTTATGGGTCAAATGTTTTTACACACACACACAAAAAAAAAAATCAATGGATGTCTATCAGTGGATCGATATGGGCGAGTCCCTGTCCCACTGCAACAGTAAGCCACTGGAATGGTCCTTTTGACCATAACATCAGATGTACAATCAAGAGGACAAAGGCCTAGTGTGGAATCACAAACGAACAGTATTCTTAAACAGGTTTTAAACACAAAAAGGTCCAACTGTTATGTCCAAAGTATTTCAATTGTGCAAAAAAGAATTTCACTTGTGACTAGACTGTCTTTAAAGGTATAGATCACCCAAAAACTCTCTGGTCATCATTTACTCATGTCATTCTAAACCTGCATTAATTTCTTTCTTCTAATCCATACAAAGAAAGTCAATGGGGTCCAATGTTGTTGTTTTGGATCCCTCTGACCTTTCATTGTATTATCCATACAACCAGAACCAGAAACATATAACCAGAAAAGGTTCTTCAAAATATCTTCTATCGTGTTCAACAGAACTAGGTGAACTAGCCCTTTAAAGGAATATAAAATATATATTTTAAGGTCATGTCCACCAAGCACAGGTATATTATATATCATAATCCTCACAAAAGCCTTACAGATTATGCATAATAATGGGAACGTTGTTCACAGCGATTAATTAATTAATTTGTTACAGTTATATAGCACTTTTCTGGGTACTCAAAGCACTTTACATATGGAAGGGGGGAATCTCCTCAACCACCACCAATGTGCAGCATCCACCTGGATGATGCGACAGCAGCCATATTGCGCCAGAACGCCCACCACACAACAGCTTACAGACCACAGGGTGAGCACCCCCTACTGGCCTCACTAACACCTCCTCCAGCAGCAACCTAGTTTTCCCAGTAGGTCTCCTACCCAGGTACTGACCAGGCTCAACCCTGCTTGGGGTTGGGCTACAGGGTGATATGGCTGCTGAAGTCCATGAAGTCAAACAGTAATTAAATCCAACAGTAATTGTTTTGACATTTATTGTTGAAGGTGCTGGATGTGTTACAAAAGGAGTGCTTTGACAGAGTAGCAGCAGAATTTTAAAGGAGTGGGGTTTAGAAACACAACCTCTTGCAGAGCATTTTAGCTAGCTCTGAAACATTTTAGTGGACAATAAACGCATCAAGACCATTGAAAGGCTGGGTTTTAGCATAAACCACTAAGAAAAAAATCTAGATACAACTCGCCGCACTAACCAGTTATTTAATTATTGAACGATCCATCCAAATCCAACCCTTATGCTGTCAGATTGCTAAAATACATCAGCAAATATCCTAGATGTGGGGTGGGCAGTTTAAATTCAGTCAACAGAATGTGACATTATGAAACTGTCAGCACCATCAGCTCACTCATTAATAATGGCTCTATATTCTGTTTCAGGCTAGCCAAAAAAAAAAAAAAAGAAAAAAAAGGTCAGCTCGAAAAACAGCCTAAACTACTTATATAGCCTTTTTATATTTAAATATTATATTAAGTATATTATGCACTGTATATTTTATATATTTATACTACGGGGCTGTTAAATGTTTGATTCTAATTGATTAACATAGTGTGCAATTATTTTCCAGTAAACAATGCTAAAGTAGTTCCACATATAGTACAGACACATGGAAACATGTGCAGAGAAACTTGTCAGCGCTGCCCCGCGACTATCAGCAAAATAGTTCAGCAGCTGAAAGGCTACATATGGCATTTCTTAGTAGTAAGGTAGTAAAGTCACAGATGAACAGATAAAGTCACAGATAAAGTCACAGACTTCAGATGAAACAAAGCACACCATGTTCTGCCAAAAGATGGAAGGATGGAGAACGAGTTTCAACAGGGAATCTGAGAGAGAAACTTCTAGAAAAGAAGAGCAAATTCATCCAAAAGTGTTCCATCAGTCTCTCTCCAAAATATAGCCAAGTATGTTGATCAATACATGCCCAGCTGAGAAGATCATTACACATGTGAGGATAGAAACAGACAGACTTATTAAATATGCAAGTGAAGTGTGAAAGACACTTCAGCACACCGCACTGCAGCATGAGGCGCTCCCTTGTTCTTCCACACTCTCTCTCCACCTCAAATCTTTGTTCTTCTTCAAAAGCTCCCTCTTATTTTGTTTAAAACGCAGCACTGCCTCATATAAGTCTCATTGGTCTCTCAGAGAAAGAACAAATAAAAAGTTTCAGAGAAAGACTAAGGTCGATTTGCAAAATATAACAATATTAAATGGAATTGACAAAACATTTAAGTAATGGTATTAATACATATTTCATTATAAATAAACAATATATATTTTTTAATTAATGCATATATTTAATTCATTTATATTTATAAAAAAATTAAAAGTTTAAAAATGACTAGGTCCAATCAGCAACATCCCAATTTGGCGTATTAAGAATGTGCAGTCACAGGTCTTTCAATGCACCTCATCCTATCAGGATACAGTGTCAGAACTATTTATTTTATACTATTGTTTTTTTTTCCTGCATACACGGCCATGGTTACCTCAGCAGCAGAGTAAGAAGCAAACAGGATGAATTGTGTTTATAGGATCTTTGTTTGTCTTTCATGATCTTGAGGCATGCTCACATGTACACACACAGATCCGATCAGTCCCACTAGTTGAATCTTCTTACGCTCTTGAGCTGAGAGCCAGTTATAAACACACCCAAACAAACAGAGAAATGATTAGGGAGGGCGATCTGCGCAAGAACGTCTTATCGTTTGAGGGTGAGTTATAGACGGCACACAAAAGTGGATGTAGATGGAATTGTGTGTGTCTGTCCTTCCTTACCACAATGAACCAAATCATCCCGCAAGAGCAGTCATTTACATGTAAATGAGACTCCAACATGCATCCTTACTTACCGAAGATATTGGTAGAATGTCCTTTCTTGGCGAGGGGTTTGAGCTCGTTGTGGCCCCAGCCATATTGCCTGTAGCTGTCCCACGCATGTTTCATCATCTAGGACACAGAAATGACGAGAAGTTAGCCCCAGCCACAAACACAAAAAAGCATGGTGGATATCTGCATTACAGAACCTACATCCATCTGACTGATTCATCTACAGCCGCCTGCCTTCATGATTCGTAAACCTTTTAAAAATGTCGGAAGGAAACAACTGCATTATTCAATGCAAAATGTAGTGACATGAAAAGCCAAAAAAGCTGTTTGGTCTGATAACGAACGACACGTTTTAACAGGGTAGAATAACACAGGGACGAACAAAGGCCTTTGATGTATAAGATGAAGCATTGCATCAGAGATGTCCTGTTACCCAGAAGTCCCCGCTGTGACCGTGTCTGCTGTGTTGTCATTTCCCTTTCAGGTCACTGGCCAGCAGCACCCTGTCAATGTATCTTCACTCTATGCATGTGTGTTTTTCTTTTTTTCCTCCTACTGGGGAAAGATGAATGGACACAGTGTGTGTCTGCGTCTCTAAGCGTGTCTTTGTCTCAGCTGAGGCTCTAGGCGTGCTCTCTCTGAGCTCTCGCTCACATCCATTAAACGGCTGGCTGAGATTCAGCTCCGAGCCACTCCACATTTAGACATGTCTTCAAACATTACCACTTGGAGGAATCCTTCCTCCAAAAAGCAGAACACTTGTGACAAGGATGATAAGGTGCTCACGCACCAAGGCAAACGAATTAAATTCTAGTTCTGCTCCAAAAGCTAGTGAGCTGCATTGATGTCTACAGCTTGCAGTAGCCTATATAGAATGTTGCCTCCTGAAGCCCAAATTATACTTTGGTTTTTATACACATCCTAGGGTATGTGTATGTGTAAATTTCATTATCAGCACTTGCGTGAAGGACATTAAGAGATTCTAACAACTCTGATAAAAACTGTCTTTATACTCGTTTAAATTTGACACAAGACAAAGATGAAACTTAATAGTGTGAATGTGTTCGTGGACTCTACCGAATGGAGAATACTTTGAAAGGCTGTGTTCGGCTGTCCGCATATGCCAAGTTTTCAGGTCAAAACTGAAGAATACATTTGGCCGTTCATATAAGACAATATTTCTTGCACTAAAAATGTTGCATCCCAAATAATGTACTATACACTTGTACACTTACACTCTAAGTGTATACATTTCAGCAGGGTTAGAAGTTTTTTTTACTACAAGGAAGCATTTGCCTTGCCATTGTCCCTTTGAAAGGAATGATTTTTCAAATGTGTCTGATGTGTTGCCACTTGTTTAGGTTGTATATTTAAAACAAATACATCCGATTCGTCCAAATGCGATATGCATCTTTTAAGCAACATCTTAAATTCAATCATGCCACAAGATACTGACAGTACAGTGAGACGGCCAGACCGCAAAGAGATATGAACAAATCCTGTTCTCAGATGGAACCTCATAAATTTCCAATTAGGAATGTCCTATGAATAGCGTGAAACGCATAGGAAAGTAATGTGAAAATTCATTCCAGAAGAGTTTGACTTTAGCATGTTGCTATGCTAATAACTCCATAATCAAAGTATAAAAAAAGCACATACAAATATTGGGTTGAATTTGGCCAAAACAAGATTGTTGCCTACTGTTTAAAATGGCCTTAGCATTGGAGAGAATGCCTTAAAATGCTGTCGCATAGGCAGCTCACTAGGGTTTGGCACGGAGCTTATGAACACAGATGGAGTAGATGCCTCTGGAGTTTGTCTGACTGTCAAGTGTTGTTGTAGGCTGCCATCCCGAGCACAAGCCATGATTTTTCTTCGCTGTTCTCAGCCTAAAAAGCAGAAAACCAGGAGGGAGCCAAGGCAATGAAAAGAAGTCAATAATTTCATTTTGTTCCCTGCTTTCAATCTTTCCATGTCATGCTGTGCGCACAACAGATTATGAATTACCACAATGCAGTCTTTCCTCTATGGTTCCAACAATCCGAAGGCTGGAGGCTGATTAGACTGATTGTTAAACCCCCTTTAAATGTAGACAAATTAAAGCCCAAGATCAGCAAGAAGCCTAAAATACAAACTGTAAGGAGATGGAGAGCTATGAGTCTACATATCTCTCTTTCCCTTTCCTCTAAATTCCCACTTGATCATGCATAACTTCCAACCTCCCGCTCATGTTTTATTCAAGGGCCGTTCAGGGTCGTTCTGCCTGTCAATTAACAGTTGTTTTGACTAAGTGGAGGCCTTGTGAAGCGTTGAGAGCAGATCCTATCTGACATGAAGAAAACTTAAACTGCCGGTTAAATTAAGCCCAGGCTTTTAACCACCCCATGAAGAGGTGTCTACAGGGACGCAAGTGCATGAGAGATAAAAAAAAGTGAGACTGTCACAAGTGTGATAATTCTGCGAAAATGAGCATTCTGTCATTATTTACCCTTTATGTCAATCAAAATTTGCTGTGGGTGAAACTGCACACCGCTCTTTTCTATAGAACAATTCATAAAGACCACAACTAGAAATAATAAACAGAGCAATTCCAAGAGGGTCCTCACACCATCGGTGCTCGGGCCCTAAAAAGCTAGAAGCTAAAAGCTAGAGAAAAAAATAATAATTCTTCAGAAACTCTTCTGACTCTTCAGAAGCTATTTGAAAGCTTCATGTAAGAAACACACAACATTTAAACCATTATTCAAAATCAGATCAATCAGCTCAAAAGTAAAAAAAAAAAAGCTCAAAAGAACCATTCATTCACTGATCCGGTTCCCGGGTTCAATGCAGTGACTCAATCTGGATGTCACAGTTCTTGAGTAAATAAGGTACAGTATAACTTCAGAAGACAAAGCATACAGTACAACACAAGATTTATGGACCAATTTTTTGGTGTCTCATTTTTGGAGCTTAACGGATGTGGCTGCTTACTTTTAGATGGAAAATTGCTGTCAATATTCTTTAAAAAAAAAAAGTCTCCTTTTGTGTTTCACTGGAGGGAAAAAACAAGGGTTTTGAACGAGCATTGTAAATAATACAGTTTGTGAGTGAACTATTATTTCAATATGTTTTCAAATAATTTAAAAATGTAGAAAATAACCATATAATTTGTGTAAATTAAGATTCAAAAAAGGTCATCTTGCGTTTTCACATTTGAAAACAAAAGACCAAGCCCACTAATTTATTACAATATTCAATTTTTTTTTTTGTGCGTTGAAGGTGGATGATTTTAAAATACTTGTGGTCATTTGTCCAAAGTAGAGAGTGCAGTAGAGAAGTGAAGAAGAGTGTGCAGGGAGGGAGGAGTGGGTGGAAAAGAGAGTCAGGAGTGATTTGTGAAAGAAGGGTACCTAAAAGTGTGAAAGGGAAAGTTCACAAGACTGTAGCGAGGCCAGCTATGTTGTATGGGTTGGAGGCAGTGACACTGACAAAAGGACAGGAGGCAGCTCAAAGATGCTGCGATTTTAGTTGGGAGAGACAAGGATGGACAGGATTAGAAATGAGCATATAAGAGGAACAGCACAGGTAGGACAGTTTGGAGACAAAGTGACAGAGGCGAGACTAAGATGGTTTGGGCATATGCAGAGGAGGGATGTGGAGTATGTTGGTAGTAGAGTGTCTATAGGATTGAGCTGCTGGGTAGGAGGAGAAAAAAAAGACCAAAGAGGAGGTTAATGGCTGTGGTGATGGAGGACATGCGGGTGGGGTGGTTGGTGTAGATGCAGAGGACAGAGCAAAATGGAGACGGATGATGCGCTGACCCCAAATCGGAGAAGCCGAAAGAAGACAATTATTTTTTGTAGCTTCACCCTCAAAGGAAATAACAAATACACAATAGTAAGGGACAAGAGAGATTGAGAGAGAAACAAATAAGTAGTGTAATATAAAACGACAGCGCTTCAGTTATTTAAATTTTAGAAAGGCATTATGAACTTTCATTCACTACTCCACAGCATTCCTCCATGGATTGTGTGTTCATTCGGTGTCTCACATGCAGCGCTGAAGACAGGTTTCTGAAAAATGAGGTTCCTGTAAATGAAGGCTGCACCGTATCACTGAGTTTGAAAGCGCATTTAGTCTTAATTAAAGTCCAAAATGAGCGGCAGTTTTGCTGTGGTCAACACTGAGTAAACACCGAAAAACCTCTTTGTAGGCCTCTTGGGACAACACTAAGCTCATTTCACAACACTGTTCAAACCACACTTTCACTCTATGGGACTCTCTCATCTATAGGCCTTGTGCATTGCAATTTCCTGATGTTATGTTCTAAAAGCTATCAGTATTCATCAAGTTGTTCTGTAGTTTACTCTGTAAATTCAGAATTCGGTGCACCTGCACAAAGCGACTAATTGATTTACTGGAGCGGTCCCTATGGATCAGCAGTCGTGTTCATATCAATTCCAGAGCAGACAGATACGATCATCTCCACCCTCCCATCAATCGAACACAGCACAATGTAGAGAGAACAAAGAGAGCGATAGATGAGCCTTGTCGGCGCTTTCTGCTCAACTGCTTGAGTGATGGGGCCGGCCTATTGTGTATTTCAATTACCATCCGGCTGCCAGCACACTTGTTTGAACAGTGATCAGTGCTCATATCAGCTATGCAGGTGGATTCGTTATGTCCATCAAGCACTGCCTTAAGACTCCATGAAAGTCAGAGTGTAAGACAAATTAGATTGCATGTTCTCAAAAACTGTAAGTGGTTACAATGCATCACCCTCTTTCCCGAGGGCACATTCACCTTTCTTGAAGCCGTTTGCTGCTTTCAGGCGCTCTAATATGATTTTTCTTATTAACATTCGCCTTTTATTTTGGAGTGCATGATTGCCAGGGAACAACAGAAGCACTTGGGCATGTTACAAGGGTATGCTGATGGTTTTTCCAATGCACGCTGGGATTGAAGCGTGAGAGGGAGATCCTTTTAGAGCACATCACACTGTCTGGAAGGATTCCTAAAGCAAAGACAATGCCAATGATGGAGTAAAGGGTGGAGAGAGAGAGAGACTATAATAGGCTTCCAAAGAAAGTCAGAAAAATTTGAACAAGAGGAGGAAAAAGGAAACAAAAGACAAGGCAGACAAACATTTGGTAGAAAGAGGCGAGTGTGAGAATCAGTCATTTCAGCATGGATGAGCTTACTCTTAGGCCACTAATCACACCTTGTGCTATTAGTGCAGTCTACGAATGTGCAAACTATGCATTTACAAAACTGACTCTTTAGTGAACTGCCTGAATGTTCAGTTGACTAATCAGTCTTAAAAGAACAGTTCACCCCAAAATAAAATTGTCATTTACCGGTATTCGTCCTCATATCGTTCCAAACCTGTATGACTTATTTTCTTCTGGGGAACAGCAATCAATCAAAGTCAATGGGGTCCAATGTTTTCAATCTTCTTTTGTGTTCCATAGAAGAAAGTCATTCATATACTATGGTTAGAATGAAATCAAACTAGAGGTTTCCTACCTGAGGAGAGTCAAAGTTCACAAGGTAGGCACAGAAACTTACATGCTTTGAGGTCATATGGATGCAAAAAAACTGCTCCAGACTAGAGGTATCACAATATACCGGTATTGTTGATTACTGTGAAATAAAAAAAATAAAAAAATATTGATATAATTTTAATGCTACACATACAATGTTATCATAAATAATCCAATGCCAGTGTCACTCTAGCAAGACACTCTACTCGAGACACTCTACTCATACTCAAATAAAATTAACTCGCCAACGTGGGAGTGTTTTGGATTCTATAAAAAGATCTGCAGTCTGCAGGAAGTGCCAATCAACAGTAAGTTCTTTTTTATGCTTTTGTACAAGTTATGATTAAAACTCTCTCTCTGACTCCTTTAGATTAAGGATGGTGGCTTCAAGGACAACATATTGGGAACGACTGTTCTAAAAAAAAAAATGCATAGGAGTCACAACTCTGTTGTTCCTAATGAAAAATCGAATAATCACTGCTGAGGACGGTGAAATTTCACCAGGTCAGCTAATTACTGCGGGTTTAGAAAAATATAGCATTCAAAACCAGTAGAGCGCGCGTGCCTACACACACACACAAAAAAATGCCCTCCAATGTTTCCTCTAGGGGGAGCTGCATTAATTAGCATTAACCCCCACCAGGCACATGCAATTCATTCATAGATCACTCTTTGCTCTACAGCAAACCAACAGAGACGAGCAACTGTGAAAATTCTGCAGCGAGGTCAAAAAAGAACAGCCGCTCTGAAAGTATCAGGCAGCAGAGCTGCAATTACCAGTTGCCTCTGGTGAAGGCCTGAGTCCCTGTGATTGATTTAGACTCCACCCATTTTGCCACAGAGCTGCAGGTTGAAGTTACAGCGCTATAACCTGTCTACCCGGACAGACAGAATCATATCTGACAGAGTCTCACTGCAGTAAATGTGACGACGCAATACTAGGTGATAAATTGACTTTAAGAGCATTCTGACACTTAAAAAGATTCAGGACAGTTCTTTTGTTTTGGAGACAGCCTTTAAACATCACACCCAGACACTACTGCGCTCCCTTCTGACATGTCAAATATAACCCATCATTCAACTAACTCGGATATATTGGCTCTTCAGTTGATGTTTAAGGTCATCATCTTGAAAGAAAGAGCCTCTCTCTCCACTGTATATGATTTTGTAGTTTAAGAAGAGCTGGATCTAAGCCACAGGTGTTATGGGAATAAAATACATTGATGTTCTGAAGTCAGGTGATTTCTCGTGTAATGTGACCTCTGATGTTGTGCTAAACAGATGATTACTGGGCTCATCTAAGAGCAGAACACCAGCAGAAAGGCCAAGGAGTTTAGAAAGGTTCCGCTCCCATGATCTCTGCCAGGGGCGGTTCTAGGATTTGATCGTCAGGGAGTTTGGAGTATGAAGGATTTGATCTTCAGCCCTTAGTGAGAATGTGTAGCAAGAGACCACTGCCTAAGTGGTGCGTCTTTGTAAATTTGCACCACTATATTAATATACTATAGTAAGTCAAAAGTACCCGATCAGTACTTAAACTGGTACCAAGTCAATACAAAAACTTTATCAATTATATAATGATACCAGTCTTTCTAATCGGTACAAGTTTAGGCTACTATCTGACTAACACAAAATTGTCAAGATAACACATATCATATATTCATATTTAATATAAATTGAAAACCCTTCGCTTCTCCAAATTTGCATTACCCCTCGATGCTAAGAACAGTGAAAACACCTAATACTGAGAAATATAATTAGAATTTAAAATAACGGTTTTCTATTTGAATATAATTTAAATGTGACGTCAAAGCTGAATTTTCAGTAGCCATAGTTTTCAGTGTCACATGATACTTCAGAAATTGTTCTAATATGCTGATTTGGTGCTTTGGTCTTTTCATTATCAATGTTGAAAACCGTTGTGCTGCTTAATAAAATACAATCATTTTTGTGCTTTTTGTAGAACTTTTTGTGAATAGAAACTTCCAAAGAACAGAATTCATTTGAAACGGAAATTTCTGTAACAAATGCAAAAGTCTCTTTACTGCCACTCTTGATAAGTTTAATGTATGCATCTTTGTTGAATAAAAGGCTTCCTTTCGCATTCTTAATTCAGTTTACCTTGAAGGATGCATCCTTTGTGTAACCATGTCTTCCAATCACCCAAAATCCTTTGATGACAACAATATAAAATAAAATATAACACAAATACTGTACGGTGTCAAGTTGTATCCTGTTGTACTGCGTTTGATGATTTCTCTTACTGAACGCTTTCAAATACAGGCCCAATTAATTCCCTCAGTGACCTTGACTGCGGCATACAGTCTCACCTTCTCTTCATCTCATCTTCAGGGCATATGCACAGCCATGAACCTGCCCTCTGATGCTCTTCGTGTCTCAGTACCCTGCAGTGTAAATGCTCTCACTGCCAACAATACTAACAGAAACAGAGCAGCACAGAGCTCCAGATTCTCACAGCAACATGCCACAAACAACATGCGTCAGATAATTGGCCTGGCGGCTAGTAGACAAGCTCTGACATATTACAAGTTGGAGTTCATGTGGGTAATTAGAGTTCAAGTTCAGTTCACATAAACTCCAGATCCTGTTCCCCTTGACCAGCAAAGCCAAATAACTCATAAAATAAACATACTTTATCTAGAATAGTTCTAAATTCTGTCATCATTTGCCCTCATGTTGATCCAAAAAATATTTAAGAATGTTTTTGGTAAGCAAACATTTTTTGGTGCCCATTGACTTCCATTGTATGGAGAGGGGGAATTTTTTATATCTTCTTTATATAAAAAAGTCATTCAGGTTTGGAATGACATGAAGGGGAGTAAACTATACATAATTCCCTCTAATTAAATGGTCTATTTTGTTTCTGAGAAAGTGAGGACTTCTCGGTATTAGGTTCACCCAAAAATTTTAATTCTGTAGTCGTCCATAAAGATCAAATAGTTCATCACACTAAACGTCAAGAGTAACCATGTCAGCTATGTCAGTGACTCACTGTTTGCTTCAAGCCCTGCGGACCACCATCAGAACAAGCAAAATACCGTTATACACACACACTCCATAATCCCAGTTATGGCTGTGGAGGAAGGAACTGAGGAGCTTGTGTTGAGGGCCCCTTAGACAAATCAATATGACTGTAAGCTTATCACCGAGTTAATGTAGAGGGAGTATTAGAAGTAATTACATTCAGAGAATTGTCAAAATGAGACTTCTGAAAGTGTGTGGAGAGAGAGTTTATGAAAAGATTATAAAAAGCACTGGTCTGGGATAATAAATCCATTTAAAATCCAGAAGATTGAACAAAACAGGCACTCTTTGAAGACTCAAATACATACAAAGAGTACAAGTGAGACACAGAAAAAGCCAGAGTGAAGGAGTGTCGGTTTCACACCACAAGTAAAAGCAGCACATAGCCTATTTCTTTCTCCACCTATGGTATTCACACAGCCTGTGCAAGCAGAGGCTTACATGCGGGAAGTATTTCAGTAAACAAATTAGGTAAATAACACATGATCCAATGAAATTTGATTTATTTTACATAATATACTAAACCGTGGGTGCCCAGTCCTTTTCCTGTGGATCTACCTACCTACCTGCAGAGTTCAGATCCAACCCTATCAAACAAACCTGTCTGTAATTATCAATTGCTCCTGAAGATCTTAAAGGAGAACTCGGCAACTCTAGCGAACTCTAGTCACTTCTTCGCTGATTTTCCCTTTTGTTGTCGCATGTTTTCCCCACGAGCTCCCCCTACAGCTGTGGGGGGCGTATATTTCACAACACGGTCGTAAAAAACTCACTTGCGGCGGCCTCCTCCCCCTCTCTACCGCTGCTCATGTGCGTTTGTTATGATCGGAGCAAGCCAACTGTATCGTGTGGAGCTATGTCTACCGAGGTGGGTAATCTGGTAATACATCATACATGCATGTGTGTTTATGTTGAATTGCCGTAAAGCAATTTGTGTTTCGCGCTCGTTCTCGTGTCTCACGAGACTTCCAATTTCTATCTTTCCGGGACGGTAGTCCCCAAGTTGCAAGGTTGGTTTTCCGCCTGGGAACGCTGGGGGGAGCGGGGAAAGTCACCAATATCACCAGAACAGGATGTTTAACCATCCAAATGATTTCTAGACAGTTTTATTAAGTTAAAAAAGTTACCAAGTTCTCCTTTAATTAGCAGGTTCGGCTGTGTTTGATCAGGGTTTGAGCTGAACTTTGAGGGAAGGTGCTAACGTTATAAAGCTATAAATTTGAAAATTAATGAATATGAAAAAACTAAACAAACAAACAAACAAACATGTAAAATAAACAGATTTATACTTTAGATAGCAACTTCCTGATTATGTAATTTTCACTTTATTTTGATGGTCCCTTTAACACATTCTGTTGACTATAAGTTATGCACCTACATGTTTAATAACTCTCATTAGAGTGTTAGTAGAGTATTAGTGGACTGGTAGGGGTAGGGTTAGAATAAGTTGACATGTACTTGCAAGGTTACTTATAGTCAGTAGAATGTGTGTTGGAGGACCATCAAAATAAAGAGTTAGTAGACAGTCTACTAACACTCTAATGAGAGTTAGTTGGCATGTAGTTGCAAAGTTACTTATAGTTAGTTATATTAGTAGAATGTTACTAGAAAGGGCCCATCAAAATAAAGTGTTACCAGAAATTGTTAAAAAACAGAAAAAAAAAAAGTGAAACAGTGATTTGTTATAAATGCGTTTTTGCTGAATGTCGCAGTATATGAGATTGTTTTATAACATTTCCTTTTCTATTGCTTATAATATAAAGGAAAACACTATAAAACTTCATATACCGTTTACTTTCTTAGTTTAACAGTTATGTCTAATAAATTATTAGACAAAAATGTTTAACAAAACTAACAAAGACAAAGATAGTGAGCTCCTGTGTCTGCAACAAAAGTTATTATTGGTGATGGATATATAGAGAGAGAGATAGATAGATAGATAGAGATAGATAGATAGAGATAGATAGATAGATAGAGATAGATAGATAGAGATAGATAGATAGAGATAGATAGATAGAGATAGATAGATAGATAGAGATAGATAGATAGATAGAGATAGATAGAGAGATAGATAGATAGAGAGATAGAGAGATAGATAGATAGATAGATAGATTATAGATAGATAATAGATAGATAATATATATATATTTATATTTATATTATCTATCTATCTATCTATCTATCTATCTATCTATCTATCTATCTATATATATATATTTATATATTATCTATCTATCTATCTATCTATCTATCTATCTATCTATCTATATATATATATACACTCACCTAAAGGATTATTAGGAACACCTGTTCAATTTCTCATTAATTCAATTATCTAATCAACCAATCACATGGCAGTTGCTTCAATGCATTTAGGGGTGTGGTCCTGGTCAAGGCAATCTCCTGAACTCCAAACTGAATGTCAGAATGGGAAAGAAAGGTGATTTAAGCAATTTTGAGCGTGGCATGGTTGTTGGTGCCAGACGGGCCGGTCTGAGTATTTCACAATCTGCTCAGTTACTGGGATTTTCACGCACAACCATTTCTAGGGTTTACAAAGAATGGTGTGAAAAGGGAAAAACATCCAGTATGCAGCAGTCCTGTGGGCGAAAATGCCTTGTTGATGCTAGAGGTCAGAGGAGAATGGGCCGGCTGATTCAAGCTGATAGAAGAGCAACTTTGACTGAAATAACCACTCGTTACAACCGAGGTATGCAGCAAAGCATTTGTGAAGCCACAACACGCACAACCTTGAGGCGGATGGGCTACAACAGCAGAAGACCCCACCGGGTACCACTCATCTCCACTACAAATAGGAAAAAGAGGCTACAATTTGCACGAGCTCACCAAAATTGGACAGTTGAAGACTGGAAAAATGTTGCCTGGTCTGATGAGTCTCGATTTCTGTTGAGACATTCAGATGGTAGAGTCAGAATTTGGCGTAAACAGAATGAGAACATGAATCCATCATGCCTTGTTACCACTGTGCAGGCTGGTGGTGGTGGTGTAATGGTGTGGGGGTAGGGCTGTCGCGGTGAAGGATTTTCCCTTGCGGTAATTATGAGATGCTCAATAGCGCGATATGCGGTTTTACCGCATTTATTAATTTATTTTGATTTATTTGTTGCTATATAAATAAGTGTTACGATGTGGTCAGCATGCACAAAAACGAGTACATTTTCAGTAACTAAAAAACCGAAACTAAACAGCGTATCTGCGCATTGAAATCCTGTCACTCAGCGCGCAGTTGTTACGGCAACGGACTGTCTTTGAGTGAGTCATTAAACCATTCATTCAACAACACGTTCAAAAACGCTGATTGATTCATTAAAAGATAGTAATGAAACAAGGTTAATTGTTTTTAACTTTGAGCTCCACTTTTCAAGGCTCAGCTGACCAGCAATGCGTTGCATAGGTAACGCTGAAGCTTCACTTAATAGAGACAAATGGCATTGATTCAATGCGTGACTCACTGAGTTTTGTTTCCCGCGACCGCGAGTTCCTCGCGCTGTGGATGCTGACCAGCGCTGTCGCTGATGCCATTCATGGTAAATACCCTTTATTTTAAACGTTAAAAGGATGACAGGACAAATATTTAACTTTCCTTGTACACGGCAACCTTTACACGAATATGACTTGACCTCAAAGACAGACGCAGGTAATCGCACGTGCTCAGTCGATCTCTCTCATTCACTGTCTGTTTAGGCTTACGTGCAAATCCACGAAGCCTCTGTACAAATCACCATGATAAAACCATGACCACCACGTCTTATTATCATTATTAACTTATTTAACATTCAATACACATGCACGAAGTTCAAAACAAGAAGGGTATAGCCTTATGAAAAAAGAAAACACGCGAATATCGCGGTTGCTGCGGTTACTTGAATTCCTCTGCGGTTGGCCTGTCAGTAGCGCGGTACTGCGATATTGCGGTTAACGCGACAGCCCTATGTGGGGGATGTTTTCTTGGCACACTTTAGGCCCCTTAGTGCCAATTGGGCATCGTTTAAATGCCACGGCCTACCTGAGCATTGTTTCTGACCATGTCCATCCCTTTATGACCACCATGTACCCATCCTCTGATGGCTACTTCCAGCAGGATAATGCACCATGTCACAAAGCTCGAATCATTTCAAATTGGTTTCTTGAACATGACAATGAGTTCGCTGTACTAAAATGGCCCCCACAGTCACCAGATCTCAACCCAATAGAGCATCTTTGGGATGTGGTGGAACGGGAGCTTCGTGCCCTGGATGTGCATCCCACAAATCTCCATCAACTGCTAGATGCTATCCTATCAATATGGGCCAACATTTCTAAAGAATGCTTTCAGCACCTTGTTGAATCAATGCCACGTAGAATTAAGGCAGTTCTGAAGGCGAAAGGGGGTCAAACACAGTATTAGTATGGTGTTCCTAATAATCCTTTAGGTGAGTGTATTTACACACACACACACACTTTTGCAATACAGGCTTTTGTGAAAGCTTTTATTCTATTGGGCTTCAGGCAAACAAACATAACTTTCTATTCAGTAAATGTGACTAAATCCAGATTCTTTACTTGGTGGTATGGGCGCCCTTCTAAGGTCTAATTAATACATATAAATTTAGATTATTAAGTTTGTAATAATTCTTAATATCACACTCTTGATAACTTTTTTATAATTCCAAATGTATTAAAGTATAATAATAACTCAACAACTGATTTCCTGTATAGAGACGCAGCTGTTACGCTACAAAAAAGTGTGATAGTGTGATAGTGGGAGGCTGTATTTGCACTTTTTTCTTTTTTTGCAGAGTGTGAAACAGATCTGGGATTCAAGCTAAATCATCAGGATCTATCATATAAACTCCTTTAACACACACACCACATGCAAAAGCAAACAACAAACCCTGACAGGCACAATTAACAATGTACACAGCTAACTTCTTATGCTTCTTATGTTTCTCCACTGAGCTTCGGAAACGTAGCAGCTAATCCACACAAGAAAGATAAATTTGGCACTTTCATTTAATCAGACGAAGCAAGAGAGGTGTGCTACTGTAGCAATGGAGAGAGTGAGGCATTGTGGGAGCATCTTTTCCTGTCAGCTCCAGTCCCTTCATCAGGCTAATCAAAGCTAGCACTGTGCTAATCCAAAAGCAGTTCAGCGAATCACAAACACATACTAAAACAGCTCAGAGGGCAGATTTGTATATAGTTTGTATAAAACCATGCTGAAAGACAACAGCTAAGACTGGTTTGGGCACATAAGAATCAGGTTACACTGTAACCATTTAGTGTGTAGTATGTGTGAGGTAAAGCTAACGTGTTAACATCATGTACAGTATAAATGAGGTCAATGTACAGTTGTGTACAGTTATTTAATTATGTCATAATACGGTCTTTAAACTAAGCTTCCACGAAGAAAGCAGTTGCTAGCAAGCGGGAAGTTAAAACTAGCTAGATGGGCATTTAAGGGATACAGTACAATCATACCACTTATTACACGCCATTTCGCCACATAAATAATTATAGGGATTAAGAGATACTGATTTAAGATAAAACGGTTTTAAAATCTTACATTTTAAAACAGCTGCGTTTGTATGAAACGAGAGCGATTCTACCATACCCGAATGACATAATTAAATAATTGTACACAAAATATTGATTTGAGTTTTAATATTTTATTTGCTCACCAAACGCAAAACTTCTACGAAATAAAAATGTTCATAGCAAGCGTATAGCTCTGATTTCAGTTACCCGGATGAGCCAGTGTTATCAGGTTTTACCGGTTGTTATCAAGGAATAACATACCGCTGGATGGCGCGATTGACCAATCAGAATCAAGTATTCCACAGAGTTATTCATTTTAATTGTATTCATTTGTATGACCAAGGTAAGGTTTTAGCACGCACGGTCCTAGAATCACACTAACACACACATGAACTGAGCTGTGATTAAAACGCTACAGCTCTTTAGTCAAACACAAACACAGCTGCTAGCGTTTAAAACAAGCAATGAGAACGGCGTTAAAATAAATGTTCATCAGAACATTTTGGTCCAGTCTTCATCATATTTCTCTGACAGAAAAGGGACAGTCCGTTTTTCAGCAGGCAGTCCATTCACTAACTTTGACAAAGTAGAGAAACTGGCCAATAATGCAAAATTAATTCAATTGCAAAGGTGGGTATAGGAAGCTGGAGTGATGCTTATTGAGGTAACAAAGTGCATTTAAATGAAGGCAGGCCACACACACACACACAGATCCAGAGTAAAAAGAGGGTTAAGGCCCCAAAGTGAGCAGCAGATGGCCCCGCTGTGAGCAGTCCACTAAGAGATATGTTATGATGCTGGATTTCATCCTGCAGAGTGTAAGGTAGAAGAAAAAAGTAAAAGGGATTGTTGATGGATATCTTTTGATGAATGGCAGATGCTTCCTCTATAAACAGCATATCACATACAGTAAAGACTCCACATTCCCAATCTAAAACACATTAACACACAGATAGAGCAGATGGCAGAGCCCTGCATTCCCTCATCCACATCACTCTACAGACCTCTCATTAAAGCTTATTATAGACTTTTCACAACTCATCTTGTTTCTTGTTTCACAAAGATCAAACATCACCTTAGGTTAGTAACAAATCACAGGTAGTCATGTTTGTATTACTATCTCTATTGACTAGGAATGTGACGGTGAGGAAATTTTCCCACTGGTTAATCGACGCGTGATAACACCGGTAATATCCGTATCAACGTAACCGGGGGAACGTTGGAATTTTTCCCCTTTTTTTTCCAATTAATTCCTATGGAAGCTCAACTATGCTAGTAGACTAGAAATCTAGACTCACCCTAGCGGCAGCAAATTTTATTTTGCAGCCAGCGTCGTCTAGCAACTCTCCGTTGGCTTGCGAGCTGGAAAAAACAAACTCTAGTCAGGCCAATCACATCGTGTATAGAGTCGGTTCCGCGTGAATTCCCTGCTTCTTGAAAACAAAGAAGATGGCTGCTGCTGCTGGCGAACAGCAGCCTTTCAAATGGGCCTTTTCTTTGAGAGAATTCTTAAAAAAGGAAGATGTGTTCGGAGTTTTGCCGACCGGATACGGCAAAAGTTTAATCTATCAACTAGCTCCGCTGGTGGGAAAACGCTCTGGTTGGTTGTAGCACTATCCTATTTTGCGTGCAGAGGGAATTTGAAAGACAACCGTTTATCCCGCCCCTCGGATTGAGCCCTGCCAATGGTGTGTTCCCAAACATCTTGATGTGGGTCTGGCTTGTCAGGCTACTATGCTAGCTCAACTGAACTGAAAACGCACGCCCCACTCCAGTGGACACGCACTGTTATGAATGCGCATGCGGCAACACAATCATGTTGATTCATGTCGATAGTTGGCAGTGCATCATCAAACACCATTATGGTATTGATACTGAAAGTACAAGAACAGGGATGCTACAGCTAGCTAAAGAATACCGAATGCGCCGGATATCACAACAACACATTACGCTTTTGATCAGGAATTGAGGAAGGGCAGGGCTCCAGACTGAGAATTTTGTTAGAGGTCACACTGGTGCCACCACTATGTTTCCCAACTGATAGGAGATGCCATTTCTGTTGCATATAAGAAACATCAAAAGGCAAACAAATTGAAAGTGAAAAAAGGAATTGGATTGGATTAAACCCGCCAATAGCGCCCCAGGTGGATAAGCCAGTTTGTGATTGGTCCCCGCAAATTTGTAATGGAAGCAAGATAGAAGAATGTAAAGGTTTACAGCCTAAACTGCAGGGTGAAATCAAATCGCCGGCAGATCGGACTGGGTTTACCCAGTCTACAAATCACCAACATCCACCATGGATTTAATGTAGCAACTAGGGATGGGTATCGTTAAAGTTTTGACAGTATTATTACTCTTACCGATTCCGCTTATCGATCTGATACTTTAACGGTATTCTTATCGGTTTTTTTCTGACTTTTTTATTAAAACAATAAAACTAATTAAGAACATAATTAACATTGCTTTATAAACTGAAATGTTAAATATCTATAGCAAAAGAAACAGCAATGTTTTGAACAAAGCGAATATAAAACATATACCCTTTTAGTGCTGACGTCACAATTATGTCACAACGTTAGCTGAAGGCAAAACAAAGGGAAAACTGGAGGCGGCCAATAATACAAACCAGCACAGAGTCAGCTATAACGATCTTAAAATGCCATCTTTTGTGTTGTTGGGTGCCAGCATCGATAGAGTACAGGCTCCGATTTGAAATTTTATTGCATACCTGCTGCCACTGCCAGACAAAAAGAAACGACGACAGCTGTGATTAAACGCGATAAAACGAGCGGACTAGACAAAAACGATTATCAAATAATACCTTAGCCATCACATTGAATGTTTAACTTTGTTTGTATTTTGGCCCAGTTCACTCTCATGTAGTTGTACAAATAGTTCTTATTGCCTGCTGAAATAGAAACATATATAGGCCTACAGTACATCTTCATGGCTAACTGTTTAGATTAGGTGAATACACAGGTGAGTCTCCAGCGACAGTGCCAATTCTGTAGCCTCCTCTTAACTTGTACACAACTATAATGAAAGAAGGGTTTGCACATCATACACTCAATCATTCATCACATAGGCTAGTTATAGGCATCTAAAGATTTATATGCCCTCAGTTTCTCTTTACTATACATGCTTCTCTATCAGGTAGATGTCACAACCAGAGGTAATCCTATCAGATCATCCATCCATTGAGTGAGCATGTATGGGACGGCCAATCTGGTTCAGTCCATTATAGTTAACTTCTTCAAATAAAACTTGCTAGCTAGCGTTAGTAAAGTGGTTAGCCTCCACCTAAGCGCCACCCACAAAAAACAATGTTTATTTCGTGTTGTGCAGCTCCACGTGAGGCATCTCTCTCTTCTGGATTGAAAATAGCAAAAATGCATCACAGACAAATAATGGTTTAATATTATCGCATATAGAAATGGTTGGGGAGATTTGCAAGATAACATCTATATATATTAGCAATAATAAATAGTGTATTTTCTTAATTTATCCAGACTCCAGTGCCAACAGCAGAACCGATAGCTTATCGATCCTGCAGTCTTTCAGAATTAAGCACTGGGGGCTCAGGTTTCAGTACCTGTCCCTAGAAGCAACGCTAACTGTAATGGCATTGTGGCAATTTTTTTTACATTATTCATCTCCGGCTTCTAAGGACCTTTTGAGAGTGAAATTCAAGCAATTTTCAAGGGCAATTTTCACACTTTTTCCAGCACTTCAAAGCTTTAAATATTATCTAATTATAATGTTATTTTTAATGATGATTTATAAAACTAAAAAGATGTAGGAAAACTAACACTTTGTGGCAAACAAGCACTTTTATTTAAAAATACTTTAGGAATTTACCACTATAACCAGTAGATGGCGGCAGAGGAGCACTTACTGACTTATTAGCCATTCAACTCCCTAACTGTACGTTCACACCGCCGCCGGCGAGAGCGGCAAAATTCGCTCTCGCCGCCCTGCCACCGACGCCGTAGAAAGATTCGGGGACGCTCTGACGTAGATTAGAATGCGTGATTTTTTTCCTCTCAGGCGGAGGACTTCTACATTACAATTGGTTGCCGCCGAACCGCGTCATAGCTTATTACCATAAAGTTGACTTGATTTCAACTCCTCTCGCCGCTCTTGCCGTCCAAGACGCGCCGCGCCGCCTTCGCCGGAGCTCGCCGCCGGCTCTCATTGAAAATGAATGGCTTCCGGCCACTTTGACGCTCTCGCCGCCGGCGGTGTGAACGCACAGTAATACATGGAACACACTAATATATGGAAGTCACAAAGTCTCATGAAAAACAAAAACTTTGTACAAAAAACACGTCAAGAGCACTTCTTTTATAATCACTGAAACTGTTGGTCAGTTCAGTATGATACTACAGAACAACAAATTAGTGGTCGACCGAAATATCGCCAAGGCGCTTTGGCACTTTTAAAATATCGGCATCGGCCAATAAGTTTTTCTGATTGGCCGATGTGTTGGAAGCGGGACTTATTTTGACGCCGCTCCGGACTTTTATTTTGACGGGTGGCGCTGAGAACACCAGTGCCTGAGAAGAGAACAGCAGCGGCTGATCACACAGCACTCACTCACATTCTCCGTCTTCATTAGTTTACGATCTCTGTCAGTCATATATCTAATACTTTGTTGGACAGAACTCGTAAACAAAGAAAGTAAATGGTATGCGAAAAAGTAAAGTGTTGCTTTTATATTATTTGTAACAGAAAAGGCAAACAATTAGGCTAAAATACTTTCTCATTTACTGTCAACATTCAGCAAATGCGCATCATTTAAACAAATCTCTGAATATCTAATAAACATTTAATTTCACAAACCTTGCAGATTTAATGGAATCCAGCTGTGATATCTTGTGAAGTGTGCATGTGTAGCCTGCGTAAACGTGTTACTGCGAGTGACGGTCGGTCCGTGCGAAATGAGTGAATGCAAACAGAAGATCATCTTCACAGGAGACGCGATCGAAAAACTTTAAATCCTTCATTTTAAAAATATGCTGTGCTATATATCCAGTTGCCCACTGTGTCATATTCATATCGTTTTCACTGTGTGCTGTATGTAATATTAGCGTTACCTTGTCTATTTGAAAAAATATGATTACCAGTGTGCACAATATTGCCAGATTACCGAGTGCAATGTTACAGTGTTTACTTCCTTTTTATTCACATATTCATATATTTTTAAACAATTACTTTATTTGTGAAAAATACTGTAATAGGATTGCAGATTCAAGTTGCCATCTTAAGTACAAGCATGTTTATTTTAAAGATTTGTTTTCTAATTTATTTAAAACGTATAAAATATTGATTAAAATAAATATAAAGTATATAATAAAAATATCGGCTTTATATCGCCCATCGGCCATCCTGCTCTCTAAGATATCGGCAATCAAAAAAACAATATCGGTCGACCATTACAACAAATGTGCATGTAATAAGAGTAGAATATTTAACTTTTCCCTATAAAAAAAAATTGTTTTTTGCACATTACTGTTAATAAAAGTTAATTTTATCTGCATATCAATGCAAGCTCAGTGCTTTACTGTTACATTTCCAATAAACAAAACAAACATAATATTATTAGTAACTGCACTTGTTAATGCAAAAACAATAGTAATTTTATGATTAAATTAACTTTATGATTAATTTCCCCCAGTGCTACCAAATCTGGTGCCACCATTTGTAGAACTTAGTGGCATTGGTGATACAGCTCTCAAGTGTTAGTCTGGAGCCCTGAAGGGGGGTAATAATATTCTGCAGGCGGATAGGATCTTGCGAGACACCAGAGCAGCATTTCATAGGTTAACATTGGTTCCTTTCAAAACTACAAGTGTTAAAAGTGACTTTAACCTGGGATTTACAAACGTTAGCCCATGGTTAAATGCCTGGTAAAAAGCTCTAAGGCAACAGTCATCTCACCTTTACACATAAGGACACCAATTACTCTTAGACCATAACCATCACTAACATCAACACATACTTATGTGGGGACAAAACGATCAGTCTCCAAAGTACTGGAACAAAAGAAAAACATTTATTTCCAGGTTTAGAAGCTCATTAAGGACAAGTAGCAATAATGGCAAGTGAAATAATGGCATTTACTGCAAGCATTGCTGACTCATCATCTGCAGCCCACAGGCTGTTAAGCTTTATGTAAGAGGTCCTAAAGTGTCACAGCCAACATTAAACATGATCAATATTAAAAGTCAACTAGATCTGAATATCATTTGTGTCCATACCACGAACAGTGCAAAAAAAAAAAAAAACTCAAACCCCAGAGTATGAGAATTGGAACAATAATGCTTTTGCATTAGTAAACAACACTAATAGCCGTTTTCCAATCTGATTCATTTAGGAACAGATCTCACACAGTAAGACAAATTGTGTGGTCCATCTGGAAGAGCGAAAATCCAAATCTGCATTACATCAGTAGAAATCTGTCTGTTCCAGTAAGGCACAAATCAACCAGTCGCTATTACTTTCTCAGAGTTATTTCTCATCCAAAACTGCAACCCATTTTCAAAAGCTGATAATTATACCTATGGAGACCTCAGTCAGATTCAAATTGCAACAGATTAAATAGGCCAAAACTGTTCAATTTATAAAGCAATGTGAAGTCTGTTCATCTCTCACCAAAGCACGACCAAGACAGAATCGAACTAGGAGTTGCAAAAATTCTGAGTTGGGCTGCTCGAGCTCGACTATGATAAAAATCCTAATCGCAATTGATTTGGTCTATACTGTAATCAAGATTATTTACCACAATCATGAGTGGGCAGTATGACCAGAACATTATGCGAGTAATTTATTTCACAATAAAAATACATAGCAATAGCATCAAGCAAGCATTATCTTGATTATCGCTTTTTTTATAATCATTGGAAAACAAAATCGAAGCTAAAATTTGCTTAATCGCACAGCCCTAATTCTTAAAACTAGCAAGCACACTATACCCTTTAAAAGCATGTAAAAACACACTCCTCTTACCTCTCTGATTTTGTCCCTCTTTTCCTTGGTGTCAGGATCCCCTGGGTCACCATCGTTGACCCCTACCAGTTTGGGCATGGGTACTGGAGGCAGTGGTTTGGGACCGTCTTTCTTTTTCAAGTCCTCAGCTACCTTGGTCTTCTCTGTTTGGATCTCAGCCTTCAGCTCCTCTTTGGATTTGCGGAGCTTTTCCTTGGCTTCCTGCAGTGCCCGCTCATGATCTGCCCGGATCTTGTCACGAAGACTCTCCTCTTCCTCCCTGCAGATACACAATGAAATGTAGAAGAGATGCTTTAATTAAAGTTGATTGTTACTAATATAGGAGGTGGAACATTTCTATTTCATTTCTATTTCTATTTCTACATTTATATGATATCATTTATTTTCATATTATATAAATTGTTAATGTAATTAAAGGCTACATATATAAATGTCATACATGTAACTCAATGTATACTAATATACTGCCCGTTAACAATTTTAAACTTTAGGGTCAATAAGATTTATTTTATTATTTTTCTTAAAAAGAAATGAATGAAGTGGATATTCAACACTATACTCTGTGTAAAGGGGCAGTCGTGGCCAGACTTGTAACAGTCAGACTTGTAACCCAAAAGTTCGATTGGCAGGGAAATGTAGGAGGGGGAGTGAAGGAACAGCGCTCTCTTCCACCCTCAATATTCACAACTGAGGTGCCCTTGAGCACCTAACCCCCAATCACTCCCCGGGTGCCGCATCAAAAATGGCTTGGGGTGTGTCTCCACGGTTTGCAGTGTGTGTGTGTTCACTACTTACTGCTACTAATGTGTGTGCATTAACTTGGATGGGTTAAATGCAGAGGACAATTTCAGAGTATGGGTGACAATACTTCACATCACGTCACTTTATACGTACTCCACCCAGGAGTACACTAACAACAAACAGCTCAAACAAACCTGATTTATAATCAAACAATTGGAATACATTTTTTAATTAAAGTTTTTTGCAATAAAATGGAAATAAAATTGTATTAACAGAAACAACCTGTTGTTTAGTATGTATGTATTAGTTAAGAGCAATTATGGGGTGGAGTGTGGGAGAATGCACAGGAGACTCATATACTATAAGCTACAAGGTAACATAACGCCACACACACACACACAGAAGAATAAGGGTGGAGACAGAAGATTTTTAGGTCTTGTGAATCAATGAAGCACACCAGACTAAAGAAAGAGCAGAAGGGGATTGCAAGGAAAAGAGGTCAGATGGATACAGTGACACAGACAGTGATATGCCGGGGCGACGCAGGTTATCTCAGACTGGTTCGTTCATTGTTACGGCCTGGAAACGTTCGCCAGGTGACAGCGAGACGTTTTGTCGTTCTTCCCAGTCTCGCTGTCTCCTGGTATCTGCTAAACTATAACAGCTTAACAATCATTTGAATGCATTACAATATATATCGAAAATTTTGACCCACTATTTTGCATCAAAGTGCTTAATTAGCTTAAGAAATACATGCGACGGACACTAACGTTGTCATACCAGAGGATAAAAGCTGCAATTACAGTAAAGTAAGTGCTGTTGTGAGCATTTCTAATGCCGGGGTTAAATGGCTAGTCTGCAAACAGGGACGTGTGTGAGTTGGAGATATGTGGGCACTAATGGCTTCTTGCGAGGGACATGAGAGCAAAGGGCCTAACTAATGACAGCAAACACCAATAAAACTCTGCATTGCATTAGAGTGCAGACATCTATAGTCTACGGTAACGCTCCATTATAATGGATTCACCTACAAATCTCAGCCTGCAACCCTTCGTTCCCACTCACATTATTCTATTGGCTTTTTTTTTTTTTGGGCCTGCAGTCTCTCTCTCTTTTTGAAAGGCTTTCTCAAAGCTGCGTTTAGGTGATTTCATGGAAGGCTCATAATGTCAAACATACAATTAGAAGCATGTCAAAATTTGTTTGAATCAATTACCCCAACTGAGACAAAGTCAGTCCAGGGCAAATCAAAGTGTGGCTGAATTAACATGTTTAGTTCAATCCATTGCGTACGCTACTACTTTTCATCAGCAATTCCATTATTTACAGGCATTATGTGAACCCACCTACATCATTCCAACAAGCTCTAGGTGGAATATTCTTTGAAATGTAATGTCATTATATAAGCTCCCTGTAAGAGAGTTAACATCAAGAAAACCTTAAAGAAACACCATTTTGACATATTTAATCTATAATGAATGATTAGCCTAATTAATCTTACTAATGATGCATGAATACAGGGATTGTCTGAAAATGTTTGTCTAAAATGTTTGTTTTTTTAAACCATACTTTTTGATCTCATTACTGTACAGTTGCTTCTATTGCTCTCCTTATTTGTAAGTCGCTTTGGATAGAAGCATCCGCTAAATGATTAAATGTAAATGTAAATGGATATATCAAGATGGTGTTGTATAATGGATGTTAGATAGCACTGCCATGCCAACAGAACACTGGTAAATTCAGCAGAGCTTGCCATTGTGAACAGATAAGCGCTTATTATATTACACCCACCATGAGCAGGTGTTAAGATGCTCAGCTTCCATCAGTTTTGTGCGCTCAACACTATCTACCATCAACCTACCCACACATCCACCTTCAAACCTCAGCTTCTTCACAAGTCAAAGCTTATCGTGGAAGTACACCAAACACTGTCTATAGCAGAATGGGTCCAGAAGCACTTTTGGAGCAGTTATCCCCACATGTGTGGCTCTAGGTATAAAACAGGTTTTCATTCTGGTACAGCAGATTAATTCTGTACGCCTCAGGAGACCCAATCTATCTCAGACAGACCCATTCCTCAGCCCCATCATTAGGCTTTGATCAGGATTCATTTTCTGCCTTGCTCACATATAGAGACAGAAAAGAGATAAAGACCGAGAGAAATGCAAAGAGAATGAAGAAACACCTATAGAAATCTGAAGCATCAAGGACAGCTTGAAGTATTCAGCTGTGTTACTGAGGAATAAGAGGAACACACTGCTTAACTCGCCAACTGATAAATATTGTATGTGCTTTTCATTAGTATTTAGTGTAGTACAGTGCCTGCAAATGTTTATGTGAACGTACTTGCACACGATTCCCTTGAGAACTGAGCTCATTTTCAACAAAATACCACCAACACCTGTGAAGCCACGTGGCTGCTGGCCCATTTCGCAGAAACTAGAAAATAAGGTCAGCAACTCATATTTCCAATATAGAGTTCAGGAAGGGCCTTCTTCCTCACCATCCCCACCATCCATCGCTTTCTAGCCCCATCTTGCCTTTCAAGAGTTCAAAGATACAACGCTGTGTGGTGGTTTCTTTCTGTATCACTCTCAGCCTGAAGCTGCTCTGGGGAATAACAGCCTCCTGGTATCAAATGATGCATACAGGTCTGACTACAGCCTTTAAGTGGACAGCACTTGAGCGAAGCGGAGCCTCTCTTTATTCCTTCCTACATTTTTCATGTCTCTTTTTAAAAACAAATCTCTTATCTGACTTCCATTCCTGTCCTATTTGATGTAAAGCTGCCTCATGAGGATGGACAGCTGTGTGCAATGGACTGTCATTTTTAATTACTTCAGTCATGAAAAACAAACCAGGAGCCATATCAGCCATGATTTGTAATTTTGCCATCTTGACTCATTTTATCAGACACAAATTTAGACATTTGTTCAAAAAAATGGATTAAAGATTCTAACTTTTTTACTTTTGAGATAAATCGATGCCACTCAATGAATTAAACGTGCAACCGTGAGGTCATGTGAAAAAGTAGCATACTGGTATTTGAAATGTTCATCTTAGCATAGAAGCAATTAATACAACACAAACACATTAACAAATGTTTTAAAATTAACAAATGTCAAATGTAGTGACAATGCACCAATGATCTGGTAGGGCAAGTAGTATTCTCACTTTTAGACACTAAATATGTTGTAGTTGATTCTGTTCCTCTTGATCCTAAAGACCCCAATATACTTCAAACGAAATCGAAGAACGAACTTATGTGACGTAATTTCTAACAAAATCAGGCCAAAACGAACTTCGTTTGGGGTTTGTTTTGGGAGTTCGAAACAGCTACTACTATTGGTCCGTGGCAACTACGTAATAGGTAGGTGTGTGCAGAGGCTCTGCCTTCTTTCACATGGAAATCTTTTCCGCTTCATTTCTCCAGTCCGTAGAGGTCAGACG
Organism: Squalius cephalus; assembly: GCF_949319135.1. Lineage (NCBI taxonomy): Eukaryota > Metazoa > Chordata > Actinopteri > Cypriniformes > Leuciscidae > Squalius > Squalius cephalus. The sequence continues at coordinate 21,777,625 of NC_137130.1, forward strand.
TCCGTGAGTGAAAACATGAAAACACTGGAAAGCTGCTTTACAGTGGAAAATGAAGTTGTACTTCAGATGAAATGAGACACTGACACTGTTTTTCATGTTTAATATGGTAAAGCTGCTTGATTTTAAGCAATCTATTGTATAAAGTGCTGTATAAATAAGCGTGATGTGACTTTACTAGAATGCCGAATTGCAGAGCTCGTGCAAACATATCCACGTTGCTATGATCAGATGCTTTACAAGGCTATGCTTTGTTAAAAAATGCTTGCGGTTTTCTCAATTTTGTTGTGTGTTTATTTTGTTATTGAGAGAGGAAAGCGCTTAGCACATTTACATATTCATCAGATGTTCGCTACCAGTATATCGCTGGTCAGGCATTTCGAACTTTGTTTTACCCCAAGGCGAAGAATGAAAAATAACTTTCCCGTGAGTATATCGGGGCCTTATTTTAACCACTGCTTTAGCTCAGAAAGATGATCTGCAATATTTTCGCTTGGTCACAACAGCTGCCCCCTTTCTTAGCATTTTTCTATCACCACTAACTACAATGAAACTAAATTATGTTTTCTGCAATAATAACGTCATTATCACTTTTTTTGAGGAGCACATCATCATCTGTCTGTTTCTCTGCTCTAATAGAAACAAGAATCTAATAAAGTGCCTGAGCTCAGACACTTCAAATGAATCTTCCTCTTACTAAAGCTTTGGCAGGAGCAGGCAAATCTTTCACTCAGATTGAATCTCCAACATGCCATCAAACGTAGCTCATCCAATTTAAACAGTATCAGGACAAAAATTGAAAAATAAACTGTCAGGTTTAGGAGAAAGGGTCTGGTTTAGCTCAAGCCGAGCACTTTCTCGCTTTTAGAGGAGCCTTAAGCTTCATGTCAGGTTGGCAGGTGTGAGCGCTAACTCAATTAACGCAAGTCACAGGGCATCTGTTACATCAGCCCACCACAGTGACATACTTACTCAGAGAACATGAGCTTAAAATGAAGTTAGAAATAATGGGAGACTTTTATCTGCACATTGGGAATGGGTTCTCGAATATAGGCGTTATATATTCGTGTTATGTATATATAGAATAACATGTTTGATGCATTTTCTCCTTTTGCAGCCATTTTGCGTCCATATTTTTGGCAAATTGGATATCTATCCATGAGGACAAACACACGTTTGTTTTTTCTGTTATCCAAAGTAATCCCATACAGCAAATTTTAACTTCTTTTTTGGCAGGGGATAGAGATTAGAGATAACAGCCTGACATGTTCTCCGCTATATGTGTGTGGGTGGAGCAAGTTGAGAGTCTAAGCAGTCAAATAGAAAGAAGTTGCGTATATCCACAGGTGAGATTCTCCATCTGGTTTCATTTTTTCCAATACTGAAAGGAGCAAATGTCCACGATATGGCAATCGGACGTGATATACCGTCATACCGCTACAACCCTACTAGTATTAAAATGAGTTTTGGTCACAAGTAGACGAGGGAGACACATTCCCATTTACACCTGTTTTGATCCATCTCTTTTGTCCACTTTCAACAACTTCTGTCTTGATTTCTTTGAGGGGAAAGTCTTTGGGCGGGGAAATGTATGGGCTTTTTCAGATCTTTTGGTCTAATGGATGAAATAAGCTCACACAATTTACTATGAACAGGAAAGGAGACGACGAAAAACATTTGTAGAGAAGCAGTGAGTGACCATGAGTGCGTGTTAGAAATCAATGTTGAGTTTCAGACCCTGTTTAACCTGTATTTAGCGTTTACTCGTGATTTGATCGACCAAAACGCATCTTAATACCAGGTGTAAACAGGGCCTCTGTCTCTCACTATCAAATACACATGCAGTACGTCTGACTGCACTTCAACTACCTTTGGGACGACAGCGCAAAAAACAACAAAAAATATGCATTAACATTAATATTTCATCAGCTCAGCGGGTTTATTTTCTAGTGTACTTAAGAGGCTCTGTTCAATCCAGCCGGTAAAATTGAGACGGTCCTCAGTCACACTAATGCCTTGCTGAGACAGAGTCAGCATTTGCAATGTGAACACACATTTCCATAAATGAAAGCTTGAATGACCACAAAAAAAAAAAAACACACAAGCTGCATTTAATTCAAACGTTTCTATCACTGAGGATCGTATTGCAAAAAATGTGGGGGAAAACTGCTATGATATTAAAGCTTTTACATTTTGATAACTCATCTTATATTGCACAGGGAAAGTCATGTGACTTTCAAACAACGTTAGATTGCAACTACATTTTCAAAGATACATAAAATCTTTTTTTTTTGGAAGTTGCATGCAAACCTCAGACAGGATAAACCTAGATAAGATTTTAAGCCATGGCTTGGTTCTTAAGACAGTACACATAGCAGCTCAATGGTGAAAGTAGAAACAACACATAGAGGCCCCTGTAACAACAAAGAATCAGAAAGCGCTTTCTTTCACCGAAGTTCACTTAAACTCTCAATGAATTGTGGTCCACACAGCTGAAGAAGGAAACAGAGAACTGAACTACTGACTGTGAGGCTACAACCATCTCAGGTGGAAAAGAAAAGCCTTTTATAATTGTGGAAGTATTGCTAGGGGGGAAAAGTAGATGATAAATACATCAATTGCAGAATGAGATTTTCATAGAAAACAGTGAAGGGCTTCTTTGCCTTGCGGTTAATAACATACGCTTTTCTTAAATGATCTTGGAAAGTTTTTGAATTTCAAACCTAATAGAAAAGCATTCCCAAAGATTTCTGACTCTAAATCACTGTTTGCTGCTATGGATTGGGGTATGAAAAAGCTTACAGAGATCGCAGGGCCATTAACGAAAGCACAGACAATCTGTGAATAGTCTGTTCGCACAGCTCACACCTACATGTGTGCTTGGCCTGAATAGTGCATTTAAAGCTTTTTCCTCCTGCCATGAAATAGTGGTATGAGCTTTCCAATTACAATATGTATAGTAAGATTAAAGGGTTAGTTCAGCCAAAAATTCTGTCATTAATTACTCACCCTCATGTCGTTCCAAACCCGTAAGAATTTCGTTCATCTTCGGAACACAAATGAAGATATTTTTGATGGGATCTTTCCATCCCTCCATAGACGGCTAAGCAACTACCACTTTGACGACTCAAAAAGTTAATTTAGTAAATTAAGCGGTTTAGTAAAAATTTTCTGAAGAGACTCGATCGCTTTATATGATAAACAGATTGAATTTAGGCTTTTATTCACATAAACGTTCATGTGCGAGAGCCAATGAGGTTCATTCTCATGTCAAGCAGCACGTTTGAGCTTTCACAAGAACCAATGAGGTTTGTTCTCGCACATCAAGCAGGTTCAGTTAAAGCTGCAGTCGGCAAGATTTTTTTGATCATATTCACTGAAACCGACACTATGCTCCGACAGAACAACATAAATCAGCCGGTTTTATTTTTTTAAAAACGCGCTTCTACCTCCACCTAGAGCCTGTTATTTGTTTTGCAAAAATCCACCACTCCCAGTTTTTCTGGTGCAATCAGCGTAGGGCTGTGTGAGATCTGACTGTCAATCACAGTTCGTGCACACGCCACAGATCCCCCCCTCGTGCACGTTACAATATCACATGCACACGCCTGAAGTTCGCAGGTGTGTTGGATTGTACGAAGCGTGATGGCGGAGAGAAAATCTACTAACAAGCTTCCAATTCCTCGGTTAACAACCAGAGCTAGGATGTCCAAAACAACCAAGGAAAAGAAAATGATGCTTCGATGCTGAAGAGACGGGCGCATTCACAGAAAAGTTGCACACGCACTGACGAGCACAAACTCGATTGGAGGGTGCTCTGTGGTAGTGGGGGAGGGGCATGCATGAGAGTTGTAAACATTCAACATTTTTTGGCTAAGTCCCCTGAATCTGCCAGACTTGCCGACTGCAGCTTTAAGCTTCTGTTCGCTGATCAATGTTTATATGTGAATAAAAGCCTAAGTTAACTCTGTTAATCATATAAAGAGATCGAAACTCTTCAGAAAATTTGGACTAAACTGCTCAATTCATATGGATTAGTTTTACAATCTCTTTATGAACTTTTTAAAGCGTCAATGTGTCAGTTGCGCAGCTGTCTATGGAGAGTACAAAAAGCTCTCATATTTCATTAAAAAATATCTTAATTTCTTTTCCGAAGATGAACGAAAGACTTATGGGTTTGGAACGACATGAGGCTGTGTAATTAATGATATAATTTTCATTTTTGGATGGACTATCCCTTTAATAATATTAAAAGAAAGCAAAAATCTCAAAGAATCCGTTTTGCTTTCATAATCTTTCATTGACTTTTTTCGCTGCCACATAGATTTGCATAGAAGCGGTTCAGTTTGATTTCCGAATAAAGCGCCACAGTGAAGATGTTATACCACCTATACACAGAGACACAAAAACACACGGCGATGTTGAGGAGATCTCACCTGTGCCGATGCTCGTCGTGAGCTCCCACGCCATGTATGCCCTGTCTGCTGCTGTGCCTCGCCTCCTTCTCTGACTCGATGTGTGGTATCAACACGTCCTCCAAGCCAAAGTCAAAGCGCTTGTGTTTGGAGTTGTCCGGGAGGAAGAAAAACGCTCCAAAGCACAAGGTGATGAAGGCACTGAGGATGAGGAGGAGGATGAACTTCTCGGAGAGCCGTAAGGTGGCTCTGTGATGGGGGAATGAGGAGGCACCTGGCGAGAGGGTAGGTATCCTACGTCCCGAGAGTGGCAATAGAGCCGGCGTGGTCATATTTTGATGATGAACTGGAATATGGTGGGATAAGTGTCAAGGTTGTTTTTGTGTAAGCCACACTATTATCTCATTGCGGTAAAAGGGAGATTTACTGCCGAATGTCTTCTTATCATAGAAATTTAGTTGTCCTGTAGATCACAACTGATTCCACTTGCTCTGAAAACAAACACATTTTCAGATACTGACTGTCATAAGACATTCAACAGAAGCTTGCCATTAAAATGAACTTCAGTTTCCATGGCAATTATGTTAAGCAGCAGAAAGGACATGATTCTAAATTTTATTAAACAACAGGTAGCTAGCTCCAGGAATCTAATTTGATTCCTCTGTTCTAGACTAATAGTCACTAGTGATTAGAAGTAATTTGGTCTATTATTTGTGCAATATATTTGTGCCCTTCAAGTGTAGTCGGAAATATCGTAATTAAGAGTTACGAGCAGATGACCGAGCAAAGTTGCATTTACAAGTGGGAAACTCTATTCTAGATGATACAAAAGTTGTGACATTGAAAGGGGAGTGACGATTTGAAACATTGCAGAGACACTGATATATAATATAAATAATATTATGTAACATATAATCTATACACAGAGATCTGTGAGCAAAAAGCAAGTCTGTAGCAAATGGTGTCAAATCACTCAACTTTCATGGTCTGCTTCACATTTAGTTGTGATACCATAGATAAGTTAGTGATTTCTATTTGGGTTTATAAACAATTTTTTTTGGTTTTGTTTTGTTTAGGCTGCCATGTTATGTTTCCACATTGAATTAGTGATGTCATAATAACAAAAGGCAGATTTGGAGGTATAAGTTTCCCATGTGCACTTGAAGGTAGCAATAGAAATTCAGATTGGTATGCTAATACTAGTGTACCGTTTTGACACAGCCTTGCATACTGACTACAACATTTGGTTTGAAACTTACTACGAAGTATGTAGTACAAAGTATGTACTTTATAGTATGAATATGGGTAATATAAATGAAATTCAGATGTTGTACATCCGCCATTTTGTCATGTGACCAACCAACATCAGTTGTATCACTTCACTGCCATTCACAATGCCGCTCTCATGGCCTCATGGGATAGTAAAGTGTTCATCAGATGCAAATTTCACCAAAAGTAGTAGTACATTTGGGTAATTTAATTTACAGTTTTATAGATTTGGACATCTCACATACTGTTTTTCACCAACTATAGGGAAGTAGACTGATTTAGAAGCAGGGAGAGGCTTTCTGAGCCAGGAGGGGAATTCTGTGCCGCTCTGCTCCACTCAAATACGCTGATCTAGGCCAGCTTTTAGTCTGTTTTGCTTGGTGACAGGCAAAGCCTGGTGTTTTGGGTAATTTCGGTACTATTTTTGTTGGTAAAAAAGAAATATACCAACTAATCAGTCACATTTTGTCTGACCGCAAGTTACTTAAGATATTAATTAATCTATACTCTATAAAATTACACAACAAATTGTGCTGTTTTATGGAATAAGAGCAATGTTGTAAATGTGATTACCTGTAGTGCTGTGTAACACTCTAGCTCGTGATACATTGCTTAATTATAAGGATTAAATACTTTTTCCCTACTATTACGCCACCCATTAATTACATGGGCTTTTGGTTCACACTTACAAATGGTCTACATTTAAAGACAATGAGGGCACAAGCATACATTATGGTAAAAAAACTACTTTAAATATTGTTTATTAGATTATCTTGTTTGGATAATCATGCATCTCCACATTCATGTCAAACACATGACTAGAGTCAAACAAGCAAAGACGAGTGACCATTCAAATGAGATCAGCATTATATCAAAACAACAATCATCGGAATGAACATGCGCCAAATATCTCAAATTCGGCATACAGACAGTACTATCAGACTTTGAGCATGACAATGTGACACCTGTACAAGTGCTTGTGCTTCATTACAGCGCCACATCAAGCGTTTCGTGCTCAAAACGCAGGTCTTATCTTTAACATCAGCCAGGATTTGTATTAGGCTACTATTTGATTAATACTCTTACAGATATAGGTTAAATGTGTGCACATAGCCTACCGTGAGGGTCTTTTTATCATTCTGATCCATGATCCTCGCTTTGATCCAAACGCTTCTCGGTGTCGAGGCGGGTTGGGTCAAGTCGTTATCTTCACGATAAACGGCGAGTTCGCCCTCACCGCCCGAAAGGCGTATTTATCTTAAACTAGCAATACGTTTTCGATAGCGAAAAAAGCAGTTTGATATGACAAAATAGTAACGCAACCTAGGAGAACATAAAGAAAACCCGCCGAGCGGATAGTGAACACAATTTTACAGCTCTAAGAGCTTTCCTTCTGCGTGCTAACGATAAAAGTTCCCGTCACATCATCATGAGCTCTTCAAACGGTAAATATCGCGGAGCGCGCGGACAGTGTTTCAGCACAGGCCTGATCCGCTTGATGCCGTGGCAGGGTCTCTGAACCGGAGAGCGATATCGTGAGCCGATACAATATTGAAAGTAAACCACGGGTGTATCGCAATCGCTGGGGGATCCTCTCTACATAATGCCCTATTTTAATAAAATATCAAGCCGGCCTGCGCTGGACGTGTGCTGCGCCTTTTTCATCCAGTAAAGGCATTCAGCTGGCAGCCGTGTAGAGGACTGATCCCGTCCTGCAGCTGCTGCATCACCTTGTCGGTGCCTCGGGATAAATCGGCGCCATAGACCGTAAATCCACAATTAATGCCTGAAAGTTGCCAGACTCACGTTTATGCCCCTGCTTCTATGCACTGAAACATTAGCAAATGCCACCACCGCCTCCCTTATGTCTCCATTCCTCCTTATTTCTGTAGCCGTGTGCGCCGCCAGGCTCTAATATCCAGGATGTTGTTACTGCAACAGCTACTCCTCCTCTCAGTCCTCCAACATCCAGTCAGCTGCCGTTTGGTAAAGCCAGGGAGCGTCGCTCAAGTACGAGTCTCTCTTGGCAACGCAAAATGAATAGCGGTAGACTGTGGACGGTAGAGAAAATAGAGCATTTATAGTAATAACTTTTCACAGTTCCTAAAGTAGATTGGTATTACTCTTATTTACTTTTTGGTCTACTTTAATATTTTAATTTTTTGTCTACTTTATCTTTATCTTTTATGTTTTTCTGTTTCTGTATGTTCATGTTCAATTTGCTGTTTATGAAACATATGCACGACTAGATTTTAGTTGCATGCATATTATTATTTAAATAATGATAAATCAATTATTAATAATTATAAGTACAAATATTAAAAAAGAATAATCAAAAATAAAAACAATGTAACTGATTCCTTTATGAAAAGATTCCTTTATGTAATGCCAAAATAATCAAGTATGTTGTTTTATGACATTAAATTACAATTACATTAATAAGTAATCAGATGAATTACATATAGCTTATCATATATGTTAAACTTTAGATGATGTAATCATATAAATGATTTACATATAGGCTAAGAGATTGACAAAGTACACAACTTCCTTACTTGAGTAAAAGTACAGATACTACTGGTCAAATATTTTTACCGATTTTTACTTAAGTAAAAGTACAGAAGTAGTCTACTTGTTTTTAAAAGTACTTAACTATCAAAAGTAAAAAGTAAATGTCAATGTATTGTTTTATTATTGTTGCAATGTTGTATGTAATACTTACAATACCTTATGCCTCTGAATCTATGCCTCCATATCTACCTTTATATCAATATCAAATTTATTAACACAGTTCCGGTAGTGGGACTGACTGTGAGATTGAACAAGTCCACGATGGTTTCGGACACCCAAATTGTTGTTCCCTCAAATAGTGCCCTATTTTAAGTTTTTTGGCTTTTAGTATGAATATGTTAGCCTGTTATCTATAAGCTATAGTGTGCTCTAAAACAATGACAAAATTCGCATTTAGAAGACCACCAAACCCAACGTTGAAAATGAAAATCAGGTTGACCTCAGAATGGAGCGTTGGGTTCTGACGTCAACCGGACTTTATTTTCCAACCAAAATCCAACGTCTGTCCCACGTTGGATGTTGACGTCAATGTGACGTCTGGTTCTGACATCAACCCGACTTTCATTTCCAACCAAAATGCAACCCCTGCAACCAAAATCATCCCCTGACTGACGTTATTACTTTCTACTCAAGACCTTGACAGAATTGTAGTTGAGTAAAAAGTACGATATTTGTCTTTCAAATGTAATGAATTGTAAAATGTAAAAAGTAAAAAGTTTCCAGAACAAATAATACTCAAGTAAAGTACAGACACTCAAAAGGTGTACTTAAGTACAGTACTCAGGTAAATGTCCTTTCTTACTGTCACCTCTGCATATATTATATATAAAAAATGTATCGACGACTTTGTGGAAATTATCTAAATAGCCTATGTAAAATTTTGGTGGGGCAATCTTAGGAATGATTTGCATAGAATGAAATACACTCACCTAAAGGATTATTAGGAACACCTGTTCAATTTCTCATTAATGCTATCTAATCAACCAATCACATGGCAGTTGCTTCAATGCATTTAGGGGTGTGGTCCTGGTCAAGACAATCTCCTGAACTCCAAACTGAATGTCAGAATGGGAAAGAAAGGTGATTTAAGCAATTTTGAGCGTGGCATGGTTGTTGGTGCCAGACGGGCCGGTCTGAGTATTTCACAATCTGCTCAGTTACTGGGATTTTCACGCACAACCATTTCTAGGGTTTACAAAGAATGGTGTGAAAAGGGAAAAACATCCAGTATGCGGCAGTCCTGTGGGCGAAAATGCCTTGTTGATGCTAGAGGTCAGAGGAGAATGGGCCGACTGATTCAAGCTGATAGAAGAGCAACTTTGACTGAAATAACCACTCGTTACAACCGAGGTATGCAGCAAAGCATTTGTGAAGCCACAACACGCACAACCTTGAGGCGGATGGGCTACAACAGCAGAAGACCCCACCGGGTACCACTCATCTCCACTACAAATAGGAAAAAGAGGCTACAATTTGCACGAGCTCACCAAAATTGGACAGTTGAAGACTGGAAAAATGTTGCCTGGTCTGATGAGTCTCGATTTCTGTTGAGACATTCAGATGGTAGAGTCAGAATTTGGCGTAAACAGAATGAGAACATGGATCCATCATGCCTTGTTACCACTGTGCAGGCTGGTGGTGGTGGTGTAATGGTGTGGGGGATGTTTTCTTGGCACACTTTAGGCCCCTTAGTGCCAATTGGGCATCGTTTAAATGCCACGGCCTACCTGAGCATTGTTTCTGACCATGTCCATCCCTTTATGACCACCATGTACCCATCCTCTGATGGCTACTTCCAGCAGGATAATGCACCATATCACAAAGCTCGAATCATTTCAAATTGGTTTCTTGAACATGACAATGAGTTCACTGTACTAAAATGGCCCCCACAGTCACCAGATCTCAACCCAATAGAGCATCTTTGGGATGTGGTGGAACGGGAGCTTCGTGCCCTGGATGTGCATCCCACAAATCTCCATCAACTGCAAGATGCTATCCTATCAATATGGGCCAACATTTCTAAAGAATGCTTTCAGCACCTTGTTGAATCAATGCCACGTAGAATTAAGGCAGTTCTGAAGGCGAAAGGGGGTCAAACACAGTATTAGTATGGTGTTCCTAATAATCCTTTAGGTGAGTGTATTTGTTAAAATTAGATTACACAAATGATTTCCATTTAATCAAATATATGTTCAACTTTAGATGATACAATCTTTTAAATGATTTACATATAATCAAATATATGTTTAGAGGACTTATTTTAGAGGACGCAGTCTTGGGGTTGAATATAAAACAGTTTGCGCCCTTATACATCATGGATCCATCAAAGGACATGTTCACATTCTGCTGAGCAGCAGAGAAATGAGGCCATTTAGATCAGCCTGTGACTTAGTCCTTGGGCTGCCATAAGTGTAGTTATTTTCTCTTGATTTAAGGATGATATACCAGACTAACCCACAGCAAGTGTCAGTGCTGACACTGAAAAAAAATCATGTGTGAGTCATATTTAAGAAGGCAGTGGCCAAGGGACTAGATCTGCTGTCAGTCAGTTCAAGAGGCACACATTTGACACCCTGACAGATGTCACTGTCAGAAAGAAGGAGTTTCGCTCTGCTGAGTTTCTCAGTTTTCTGTGAGAATACGACACAGATCACTGGCCAAAAGTAGAATCACCTTAAACCTCAGACCAGAACAAAAAAATACTGGAAATAATTCACAGCAAAACTCGGTGAAGAGGACAAAGAGACAGGGAAAAGCAGAGGAAACGGATGATTGAAAGGTTTATCTATTACTTTAAGAGCAGAGGTGAGACTGAGACCATCCTCCAGTGGGCCTGCATAATGAGTCAGGATGTGTTCTGAGACTTTGAAGTGAGGAATGGTGAACGATGACAGTTTAAACTCAGCAAGCAAATGAATGGGATACAGCTTCAACCTTGAGAAGTCCAGGCAAGGGCGAGTTGATTGGCTTTGCAGGACCAAAGCGGCTGTCAATTGCATATCCTGTCACCAATAAATGTAGATAAGGGTGACTGTGTCTGACGTTCCAGTTAATGAGGCGACATAGCAATGCCCCATAATGCTAAAGAAAATAGGAAGTGAGTGGGGGCAAAAACCATCTCCGTAAAAGAAGTACTCATATCTAGGTTAAACTAACAATTAAACAATAGTCTAAATGTTACACTAAACAATATAATCACATCCGAATCATATAAAACCAAATAAAATTAGGTTCAGGTGAAATACTTAAACTGTTTGCCTCTGACTGAAATTATACTGATTCAGTGACTCACTCATAAAGATGGCCCAGTTCCTGAATAAATCAATCACAGAGTCCGAATATGCATACCTCTACAGTGTGCGAAAAACATATGAACCCAGTAGTATTCATAGTATTCAGAAAACAGTATGCAAAAAGTACCCGGATGACTTCTTCCAGCGAGATTCTGGGCGAAAGTCCCAAACGGTGTTTTTACGCCCTTGAAGGGCACTTCAGGAAGGGGTGTTCCTTGAAATTGAACACCTGAATTCCTTAATGAAGAGCCCTTCCACAAGTCATACATGTTTTTTGCCAGTTCTTTGCCAAAATAATTTTGAAAGCTAAGAACATTATTACTGTATTAACATACAAATGATGCGCTAAATTGGGTGTGAGGTACATACATTTATTAAGTATTCCTTTTTATAGCTGACTTGCTCACATATTATTCTATTTATTTGCAAACATGTGGCCACAGCAGTACATTAGTTTTGATCTTATACAGTTAGTAAAATAGAATGCATGGATTCATTTTATAGTTTAAACATGATCAACTAGTAATGTATTACATATGCTTGACTACATATCCCCTTCATAAGTTTTTTTTTTTTTTTTTTTTTTACTCCCATCTCTTTAATTGTGCAAGTGAGCATATAGCTCTGTTACTAAAAATATATAAGATGCCCAAAGGGGACCACACACTATGTTATGCAAGTTGTCCTGGAAACCACATTTCTGGTGAATGAATTATTGACAAACTGCTAATGTTAACTAATCCAACTGAATAATTCAGTCGCAACACAGTCCCGCATTCAAAACTCTCTGGCAAGTTATTCTTCCCTTCAGTGCTTTTGTGGGTGCATGTGAAAAAGAAGCTTTTAGCCTGGGTTGTCAAGCTTTGTCACAACAATCTGGTCTCGGCGCTGTGACATGACATGATGCTGACAGTTGAGGAAGAGTTCTCACCTTGCGAGGGATTGATGGGAGATTAGAGATCTGAGACAGACTGTAGTCACATACTAATGAATACGGTAAAAGCAGAGTGTGTACATCAGACAGAACAATTTACAAAAGGGCATGTGGAGGAAAAATAACAAGAGCAAGAGAATGTGCGTTAGACCTCAAGTGTGAATGATAAATGAAGTGTAGACAGAGAGGAGCTCGTAGAGGTAAACACTGCCAAACAAGACAATGTGTTTTAAACAGAGAGATGACAAATGCAATGAGAAGAGGAGGCAGCTGAATGAATGAGTGCATCCAATATCAACAGATATGATAGCGTGCAGCTCTCGAGCCCATGAGGATTACGTAAAGGCGTTCACAGAAAAAGTGCACACCGAGGAATACGAGGTCTCTGGAAAACAGGCAACGAGTTTAATGATGCATGTCATTAATGACATCTTCTGGATGACATAGCAGCCATATTATTATACAACTAAGTGATACTGTATATAGGCTACAATGATGAGCCAAAAGATTATATGATGTTGGTCCAAAACAGCGACGATCCACTGACCCAGACCCTACAAGAGCCCTGAATGTGTCTCTGGGACCAAGATGTTAGCAGCAGATCCTTCAAGTCCTGTAGGTTGCAAGGTGGAGATGCCGTGGATTGAACTTGGTCCAGCACATCCCACAGATGCGCAAATGGATTGAGATCTGGGGAATTTGGAGGCCGGGACAACACCTGGCTTGAACTCTTCATCATGTTCCTCAAACCATTCCTGAACATTGTGCAGTGTGGCAGGGTACATTATCCTGCTGAAAGAGGCCACTTCCACCAGGGAACACCACTGTCATGAAGGGTGTACCTGGTCTGCAACAATGTTTAGGTAGGGGGCACTTGTCAAATTTACGCCCACATGAATGGCTGGACCTCTGATTGGTCTGCGACTGCACAGCAGAGTGTGATGCACTGTATGTTGTCACACATTCCTCTCATAACCATCATTAAAATTTTCTGTGACTTGTACCTCGGTAGACCTTCTGTGGCTCAGACCAGACAGGATAGCCTTTGTTGCCCTCGTGCATCAATGAGCCTTGGGCGCCCAACACCCTATTGCCTAAAATTATTGTGGTTTGTCAATCCTTGGACCACTGTTGGTAAATTCTCACCACTTCTGACCAGGAGCAACCGACAAACCATGCCGTTTCAGAGATACTCTGACCCAGTTGTCTTGCCATAACATTTGGACCCTGTCAAAAACACTCTTTCTTCTTTATTCCTGCAGCCAACATGTTGATTACAAGAACTGACATTTTGCTTACCATCTAACAGACCTTAAAATGTGACCTTATTAGGAAATGATCAACAACATTAATCTTTGACTGGCCATAATGTTATATATTCCTAACTTAATTTGCTTGATAAATACTGGCATATACTATGCCTGCACCAGCCAAATAATTTGACCATGTTCTTCACCTACATCAAGATATAATGACACACTTTGCTGCGTCTCTTCTTCAACATTTTTCCTTCCAACAGCCATTTAGATTCTATCCAGGTCATGGCATCGGAGTAAAAGACCCTCCCCCCAAAGAGGCTTGAATCTGTGATGTGTGCTGTCAAACCCTATGCATGTAGATTAATGCATAGTTACTTTAGCCCCCTAGAATGCCCTAGTGGGCCACAAATGAGATTCTTCTCTGAAATGCAAATTAGAACACTACTTCTATATCTGTCAATCAAAATATTTTTTTTCCCAATGATAATTGAGATTATGTATGGGTGACCATGATTTTTTCAACTAGGACATGTGGATCAACATCCTAGCTTTTTTTTCATCTTTTTAGGAATATGGAAAGGAAAGGGAAAATAATATAGTTTTCTTTATTAATACCCCTAGTTGACATGCGTTTAAAAAAGGTAACCCTACCCTTTTTCCTGTTATATAAATAGGAAAGGGGTAGAGTTACGCAAACTTAGGGTGACCATATGTGTGTGTCTACATGTATATATACAAACTAGGGGTATTAATGATGGGGTATTAAGATGAAAAGACCACTTCTTACGAAAATCCATCATCAGAATAGATAAATCCAAATATTACATTGTACAGTTGTGATAAAAGAGTGTTTGCAGGCTTACAGAACTACTCGTGTCCTTGAGCTCAGAGATTTCAAAGAGAAAACCGAGGGTTCAAAGCATGCATGTTGTCCTTCTGAATCAGATTGATTGCTACTTTAATCCACTGCTTTGTGTGTGCATGGCATACTGGGAAGAAATATTAGAGGTCATTGACTGATATCTTTCACATGCTCCTTTTTTCAAAGTGAATAAATATTATGTAATGTATACATTTTATAAATGTATATATTTTGTAATATAATTGTAAAAACTTTTTTTATATTGTGTGGTCACATGACACTTAAAATGTATCATTTTATGCAAACGGCAATGGAGAGAGAGGGAGAGAGAGAGAGAGAGAGAGAGAGAGAGAGAGAGAGAGAGAGAGAGAGAGAGAGAGAGAGAGAGAGAGAGAGAGAGAGAGAGAGAGAGAGAGAGAGAGAGAGAGAGAGAGAGAGAGAGAGAGAGAGAGAGAGAGAGAGAGAGAGAGAGATCCTCACAAAGCACAGCTGCCATCTAGTGTTAGAAAGAGCAATCCAGTATGTTGTTTTACAGATAGTTTAATTGTGTTGAGTTTTAATCCTTTTCTCAAAGTCTGTGCTCAAAATCAGCACAAATGAAAACGGCAAACCAAATAACTGCATTGATTAAAATTATATTTTGCTCAATAAGCAAGGTAAACCGCATGGTGGTGAGAACTAAAGTAGGTATTTAAGTGACCACGACACGTGTTTTATAGACCTCACTACACAGAATATACACTATGCAAAACAGATCACATTAGCACAATCAAACATACTCACAATCTGAGAGTGGAGAGGTAAGAGTTGTTTAATCCGAGGTACCATTACAGCATATACAAAGGCAGCTAAAATGTAATGGGATGCATATAATAAACGAAATCTTTGAAATCGAGTCATGCACATGTATAAAAATAAACCATTATAATAATACAAACCACATTGTCTATATAAAAGGGTATTATCAAAGGAAACATGATGATTATGATAAAAAAAAAAGCGCATAAAACAATACCACAGACATTAACAAAAATATCCACAAACATTTCTAAAATGTTTTTGTCAAATGCTAATTATGATCAAATTATGGATAAAAAATATTTACAGTGAACAAATAAAAATACAGTAGTTCTGAATGTGTAGATAAAACACAAGCTGTTAAATCTTTATAATACTGATACAAAAGTATTAATGATGGCACTTTGAAAACAGAACAGACACAATTTAAGTTGCTGTTTATCTGCCATCATTAAGGGGCACAATAAATATTGGCACTGCTGAAAAGAAAAAAAATCAACACCCAAATTATGGACACCCTAAAAAGTTTAATCTTTCAAAATAATGAGAATTACATGAGAATGACACTGTAGAATTACACTGTATGAATAAAGACAACACGAAAGGCACAATGTGAATTTGTGCTTTATATGTTGACTGGTTAATGGTTTATGAGTTTATGGTACAAATTTGATCAGACAGAGTATATTTGCTGGTTGTCTCAGAGCTCCACAGTCCGGAGATGTCCACGAGGAGAAACGCTGCCCAGATTATGTAGAATACACTCTGAAGCCTCCACTACACTTCCACAACATGACCAGTGGGGCTTACCGGGGTGTCCTTTATGACCATGTCCACAACCCTGAAACCCACCTAAGTGCGCACACACACACACACACTCTCCCTTTAATGTGATTAAATAAATATTATATTAAAACCATTTTTTGTGCTACAGTACCTGGCATGGTCCCTGTGCAGCCACAGCGTGCCTCTTTAGCGCCCCCACTAGAGCAGAAGGAACAGCAATGGAATACGCCACGGTGACGTCTGAACTTCCTCTTCACATTTAGCACGAAAGGTGACCCCTGGAAAACACAGATTGTTGGAATGTCAGTCCCGGCATCACTGATATTCCTTCAAAAACTGGCCAATAATGTTACTGTTATTATTAGACACGTGTTTTGGTTCAACTGCACAGTTACCTGGACGTGCTGTGCTTTAACACAGACCCACACAGAGTAAAGACCTGCTTCAGCAGGGGTGTAGGACACACCATAGGAGCCATCACTGTTATCCACCACAGACACCTCCACAGAGCTGTAATGCCACAGAGAGGAAAAAGAAGAGTCACAGTATGAGGTGAGAAAAAAAATATGAGGACATTTAAGAAATGAATGAAGAACTTTTATTGCAGCGTAGCAGTGACAGTGTGTCAGAATGAACCCTAAACATCCTAAACTCAAATCCTGTTACAGTTAACCACCCCTAATGTAAATGTAGTTGCTCCTTTTGTACGAAGTTAGACACACGGAGATGGTTCTTAGGGTCCTCTCACTTGCTCCCATTCTACAATTGAATGGATTCTACATTTGCTCAGGATTTTATCCACTCAAATCGTAATCAAACTGTTGACTTTGTTCTACTTCTATATGATAATTAAGCCATTTTTGGAAATGAGCGCGTTCAGCCACCTATCTTGGAGTGGAATCTGGGTCGAGGCAGTCTGTCATTTCTTACACTAAATAATGCAACAATTTGATCTCAGATGCTGATAATATGCAGTATTTGAACTCAAATGTCTTATTTTTTCCTTTATTTGCCTGCAAGCTTTGTTATTGTGAATTTAAAACACATTCAGTTTATTATTACCATTACAGAAATCTCATTCTTACTTGTTTCCTTTATGCATGACTGAAAAATATGCATCACATTTAGTTTATTACTTAGTTAATCCTGTATAATCCAAATGTTTGAAAATATTCTATGCCATATTATCTTAATTAATTCAGGCCTAAATATCATGTAATAAAAACTGAAATATTATAAAGTGATAAAAACTAAAACATTCATTCATGAACAAAAATTATTTTAAAAAAATCCATTTGATAAAATGGCATGTGCATTGATAGTTATGAGTAGAATCTGTAAGCATTGGCAAATATGATTCAACGGTAAAGACTTTAGTGACTATACTGTCACACTTAATTTTCCCTGTGTACTCACCAGTCCTTCCTGTCCTTGTGCACTATGCTGACCAGCACAGGGTCTCCACCACGGCCCATCTGCTCTCCAGAGGAGTCCCTGCAAACCAGAGTGAACTCGTCCCGCTGGCCTTCACGACCTCGCTCCACACCTGGGAGTTATTCACACACAAGGACAGACACATGTGAGTGGACACAGGCTACGCAACGGAAGCAGTGGCGTACATCTGAGTGAAACAAATTCTCGAAAAGAAAAACTGGCTGTTAATTGGATGAAGGCAGAGCTTGCAGTCGATTGCGAGGAAAGGGGTGGGGATTTAAGCCATATAAATGATAGGATAAGTCTGTCATTTCATCGGAAGATCACAGTTCTGATATTTTAAGAATTACGAGGTCAAAAAAAACAAAAAAAAACAAAAAAATTAGAAAATATATTTGGAACATTTTCATTCCATCCCAACTTTAGGAAAGACAACTAAAACTTTTAGAAAACAACTGAATTAGATTTATAATGTTTTTTTTTTTTCTTTCTGCGTGTCGCTGTGTGAATGAACGGCGCGGTTTCGTGCTTTTCACCGTTTCATTTGAGAAAAAAAAAAACTACGGTCAAATACACACCGAAACTGAAACTGAAAGATCTTCGCCAACAAACCGTCAAAATAAATGTTTGGTTTAACTTCAAGAAATTATGACAGAAATATAGGCTATCACTACTGCATACTTAAATGTACTTCTCAAAGTAATAATAATAATATAAGTATTTCTAAGGAATATCATAAAACCCAAGACAATTATTCATCCGTTTTAAATTTATACAGTTGTTGTGCAGAATCTTATTTGACAAAAATAATGAAATATTTTGTTATAAATGAATTGTTATCTTTTCATTTTATTACATTTTAAAACCTTCATTTAATTGTTGAAGTTGATATAAATTAGTATTAAATCACAGTTAAAATAAATAACTGAATTTAGGGAAAAATAAAATGGATTTAATGGGGCCCTAAATTAAAAGGTAGCTACTCTTTAATTGTGAACAAACACGTTTTCTTTCTCAAGTTCTAACAAATATGTGGAAAGCATTTCCTTTCCCATTAATGGTAAATGAATATTGTGATAAATATCAATATCAAAATACAGTCAAGCAGCAGTATATTATCCTCCTGAGGTGAACCTGCATGTGGCATGCTGGGACAGAGCTGGATAAGTGACCCTTTTACACTCTAGGAGCACCAGACCAGACCAGTTCATAAAAAGGTTGAGTTGTTGTCATAGTATCCAGGAATGTTGTCTGCTATTTATCCCAGTGTCATGCCCTAGGCCTTTTGTTGTGTGCACTTGTGTATGTATATCTGTGTGTGGAACAAATGTGGATCTTAAGTCTCTCTTTCAGACTTCAGATCTTGTGAGACGGAAAACTTTCATCAAATTTCATCTGAACTATGGCTTCTGAGGAATGTTACATCCTGTTTTCGGTCGAAGGCCATAGTAATCGATTGTCTAGTTCACGCGCATAGGTTTAGTTACCCATGATCACGCGCGTGAACTCGGCAATCGACTACTTTGGACTTCAACCGAAAACAGGAAGAAGATACAGGTATTTGCGCTGGCTTAAATAACATCATTTTTATCCATTTCTTTCACATCTACTGTAGTCAGATTCACTTGTGTTCACTCTGAAGGAATCACTCACATGACCTGTGCACTTGTAATGACACATCAAGGATGTTAAGAGGCTAAAAGCAGGTTTAAATATTGCCCAATTGAAGTCAACAGGGTGCAAATTTTAAAAAGAGGATAACACGGTGTAAGCAACACCGATTTTGTCGTTGTTCTCTGTACTGACAGCACTCCAAATTGACAAAAAAATGAGCTCAATGTTAAAATTGACCGGAGTTCTCCTTTAAGGCTGAGGTCTTCCTCTATGCCAGTGGTTCTAAATCTCTTAAACCATATCCTAACCATGCGATATGATTCCAGCGACAAGCACTTTGTCTCTCCACACCAGGACTGCGTTTAAGTCCACTTTTTTATGCCCTTCCCCCACTAACTTCTCTCTGTCTCGTTCACTCGGATTTATGTCATTGCTTACGTTGCACGAGTGCCCACTACGTGCGGAACCCTGGCAATGTGTTTAAATGGAAAGCCCTAAGCCCTTGATCACTTGGAATCTGCTATGGAGCCTGCCGTGCAAATTACTGTTGAGACGTCACAAACGTGTTGCATTGTGGTCAGTAGATCTGCCTAAAGTATACATACGAGTAAAATCGAAGGGTTCGAGGGTCTGTCTAAATGAACTTCCCTCGTCCACCTGACGAAGCTGATCGCATTTCAAAATGGTGGTGGGGATTCCCCTGAGAGGAAGTGCTTAGGGAAGTTTGCGAGTGTATGTCTAAAAGTGGAGTTAAACGCAGCCCAGACCTACTCTCACCTTCTCCCTGGATAGTGCACTTGCTGGGATCCAAAGTCTTGGCATGTAGAACTCCAACCACAGGAAATCCCTCAATCTCCCCAGCACTCTCCTGAGGAAGAAAACAGATGCTGCTGGCATTATCGTGGGCGATCGTCGTTGGGTGTGGGTCGTATCCTGACTCTACAAGGCTCATCAATCTCCTCATAGTGACTCCTTTGGCACTGAGGATTTCGGCGTCTGAACCGCACGTGAGCAGGCGTTCTGCAAAGTCCACTCCACCACGGACGTCAGACAAGGCTTGCTGCAGTTGAGCCTTCTGCAGATGGAGTTGGTTCCTGCGCTGCAATTTCAAGTCCTCCAGTGACCGCAGCAGCGAACAGCAATGTGCCTCCACAGCGTTGGCATAACTCCGAGCAAACGCCCGAATCTCACCCGCCAATGTGTCAGTCCGTGCCCGCAAAGCCTCTTGGGATGTGTCCACGCATCTCATTGAATCCTCCAGACGAGCAAGACGAGGCCTCAAGCTCCTGACGACCAAATCCCTGATGCGATCTCCATGGCGACTGATGACCTCATGGGCAGAGCTGCAGTGGTGGTCACGGTGAAAGGTGGCCGCACACTCCAGGCACACAGTGAGATCACATGGCTCGCAGAAGAGCCGTAACTCCTGACCAGGATGCAGCGAGCACAGGACGGGTCTAGTGAGACGACCCTGGGATTTCAGCTCCTGTAGGCTTTGGATAGAGTGAGAGGAGGTCCTCTTCTGTCTCCTGCAGGGAAGATACACATTAGAGGACTTAGTTTGCATTCAAGTCATGATAGAAAGATCGTATTTATGAGTTAAATGCTCATGAACGCCACCACAAATTTGTAATTTCGGAAAAACCCTGGATTTTCTTTCAGCCCAGAGTTTCAGGGAATTTCAGAGAGAAAACATGGTGGAATCAAAGAATGAAGCATCTGTATTGACAGTAAATTTGTAATTAGAATGAAATTATTGATTTTTTTCCTCATTTACAATAAATTATATAATAAATTTCCTCATTTAATTAAGTTGCATACATGTACAATAGTGTACAAAATACAGTAGCGTTTAACAGCTACGATACAATATATTTAACATGATTAATCATTTTAATCATGGTCACAATTTGTGGCTGCTGAATAAATGCACTTACGCAACCTCTGTGCTACAATACAAAGTCTTTTTTGGTTGTTTTAATAGAAAACATTAACAAAATGTATAATTATTGTTAATAATTAATATTAGGAATTTCAGTTCGATTCAGTTTATTACACAAAAACAAAGAAAAACACATGATGTGCACTCTTCATCATTTAGTAGAAGTAAAGTTCTTGCTTTATTTTTTTGTAGAAAACGTGCATCGTCATCTTGATCTGACCATATTGTTTTGAAAGCACCTGGCATCTTAATTATGACTTACCAATTTGTGTAAACAAACTTCGCAAGAGAACTTGAACACACCATTTTGCAATGGCCGTTTAAATGACAAAGCAGAGAATGTATTGGGGGGTGTTGTTCACACAGGACACATCTTTGGGACAGCCATTTTTGACCATTCAAGGTGTAATGTTACATCTGAATAACCATAGGTCTTGACCTTTGACCCTAACCTAAAAGTCTAATCTGGTCATCCTCTTTAAATGTTATGAAATCATACTCTATGAATAATAAGCACATATGATATAGTATTTGTGTAGTTTGAATGTAATCCTGATTCATTGTTATGTGACTAGTGTCTGTTACTCCTATCCCGTTGCCTCATGGGATGGTTAAATGTTCATCAGATGCACTCTCTAGAATCTTGCCTGAAGTAGTAGGTCATTTTCACCAACTGTTTTATGAATACTGTGAATTCTATGGAAGCTTGTTTCCGCCACAGACAAACAAACTTCCATAGAATTCAGATATACGACTCGTATCATCACACACTGTTTTTCACCTACTATAGAGAAGTAGGCGGCATATTCGCATGGGCAGGTATTGTGTATTTTTTTTTATAACAACATGTTCAATAGCTGAAGTGGAAGCACAGCCTCTGTAATTTTTATTATACAGTAGACTGACATCACGCTGTCAAAATACACCACTTTGAAAAAGTATTTAAAAAATAATGATTAGGCTACTCAATATTATATTTAGAATGCTTTATATATTTCGAGAAATGTTGAGTGATTTTTGTTCATACAATGGAAGTCAATGATAACCATATTTGGCTCTCAAAATTTTAAAGAAAGAAATACAGGTTGGAACAACATGAGGGTGAGCAAATAATGACTATTTTCATTTTTCTGGGGTGAACTATCCCTTTAACATCTCCATTTGTGTTCAAGGAATAAAGTGGCTTATGAAACGACATGAGGGTGAATAAATGACTTTATATTTCTTCTCAGGCCGTGATAAACTGACCTGTGGGCCTGACTGCAGAAGTCGCATAGGTTGACACAGCACACCTCACAGCGCTTCCCCGCGTTACTGTCGCTGCACAAGTCGCACAAAACGCTGCTGTCCACTAGCAGGGTCTCCGTGAAAACCTCGTCCAGCGCGAGATGATCAGTGGTCAGCCCATCCACACCCGATGGCGGCAGATTCACCTCTGAATCGCACTCAGGACACAGGATCGTGGACCCAGAGTTGTGCCCGTGCGTGTCATCTTCAGGCGAGCGTCGTTCCCCGTTCACGCGACGCTCAGAAAACGGCTCGAGCTGGCGAACGCAGTCCGCACAGAAAGTGTGCAAGCAAGGCAGGATTTTAGGGTCTCGATACATCCGATTACAAACACCACAGACCGCTCTGGACTTCTTTCCCGTGTCCCCATTGCTTTCACTCAAGACTGTTTCTCGCTTTTCTTCTTGAACTAACGTTAATCGCTCTTTGCAAAGTGACATCGTAGTTGTTATTTTTATACGAGGGTTTTATTATAACTCGCGCTTATTCAAAAACAAAATATGATGCGACAGCAGTAGTCTGGTTTTGATAGCATTTACCAAAAAAAAAAAAAAAAAAAATGCAACTCAGACCAAACTCTGAGAGTTAACTTTTTCTCTCATGTTATTTGAGAACGTGCTTCGCCATCCAATCATGTTATGCGTTCACGTTTGGGGGCGTGGCCTGAAATCTGACCTATTTTAGACAGTCCCCATCCAGGGGTGTCAAACTCAGTTCCTGGAGGGCTACAGCCATATGGCTACAGCCCTGCAGAGTTTAGCTTTCAACCCTAATTAAACACACCTGATCAGCTAATCAAGTCCTTCGGGCATATTTGAAAACTGCAGGGGTGTGTGTGTGTGTGTGTATATAGGAAGCGGAGTTGGAACTCTGTAGGGATGTGATCCTCCAGGAACTGAGTTTGACAGTCAGATCAAACTACAACACTCAAAGGTCAAGATCTGCAGTTAAATAAATACAGAAAATACAGAGCAGACTCCCCAGATCAGGGATGGGCAACTTCGGTCCTGGAGGGCTACTGTCCGACAGAGTTTAACTCCAACCCTGAAAAAATCACCTGCCTGTAATTTTCTAGTAACCCTGAGGACCTTGATTAGCTTGTTCATGTGTTTGATTAGGGTTGGAGCTAAACTGTGTAGGACAGTGGCCCTCCAGGACCCAGACTAATGTTCAATCTTAAAAGATTGAGCTTGGTCTGGTGATAGCCAGACTAACACAGACTAATTACAAGACAAGGAACACCTGTGAACAACGATCAGACGATTAACCAATGACGAGACACATGGCAGGATCACATGACAAACAGGGAATCACATGACAAGACACAGAAACATGACAATAACAAGAACGTGATAATAATAACTAGTAACAATGTACAATGTAATAATACAAGTCCCTGTTTTTGGATATATCGTTGTATTGGTTATAGTCAGCAATTAAAAAGCAAAGGTCTTTGTTATCGGTACCACTTTACATTAGAAATCATTAATGTTTCAATAAAATAAAAGCAATAGCCTACATTGGTAAAAGTATTTATTCATCTTTGTTAACAGTTGATAAAAATACAAATGTTAATTATTTCATGTTATCTCAGGTCCATATTAACAGATACAAGTTTTGATTTAATTACTATATTAGTAAATGTTGAAATTAACATTAAATAAGATTTAAAGGGATACTCCACTTTAAAATGAAAATTATGTCATCATATACTCACCCTCATGTTGTTTCAAACCTGCATGAATTTCTTTCTTCTGCTGAACAGAAAGGAAGATATTTAGAAGAATGTCAGTAACCAGACAGTTTCTGGTACCATTGACTTCCATAGTATATATATTTTTCCTACTATGGAAGTCAATGGTACCAGAAACTGTCTGGTTACTGACATTCTTCTAAATATCTTCCTTTCTGTTCAGCAGAAGAAAGAAATTCATGCAGGTTTGAAACAACATGAGGGTGAGTATATGATGACAGAATTTTCATTTTAAAGTGGAGTATCCCTTTAACATTAAATAACATTAATTAACATTGTCATAGTTATTTTATGTTAACTAATGCAATGAACAAAGTGGCCTTGTTGTAAATTGTACCTTTTTATCATGAATGAATTTCTAGACATTTTTATTGTGGCCTAATATGAAATAATAAAAGAGATACTAATACAATGTCTCAAAAAATAAGTGTAATGAAAATCATTTAAAACTGCTGGGTTGTCTCAACCCAACTTTGGGTAAAATATGGACAGACCCAGCTGTTGGGTTACATTTTAAAATTACATTTTTAACCCATTGTTTGGGTTTGTCCATGTTTGACCCAAAATTGGGTTGGGTTAAAACAACCCAGCATTTTTTAGAGTGTGGTAATACAAACATTTTCCAAGAAAAGTTTAAGATAATAGTATGAGAAAAGGTATAATAAATAATATCACATATGTCTGCAGATTAGTTGACATTTTGTCAATAACAAAAGGTTTCATATGAAATAATTCATTGGATTTATCATGTAGAACATGAATTTGGATTTAGAATATATGTCCATTACAGGTTTCTACAAAATCTCATGTAAAATGTTTTTTTTTTAATTGGGAAATGTCATTATGGTTTAGGATGTGTGGTTAATTGATTGAATTTTTTTTATGTACTGTAAGCAACCAACCCGAAAAAACATGTCAGTCTTTGTAACTGATTGGTTTGACCATCTGTCAACCACTGGAGAGACTTGTCTGGGTTACAGAGAGAATAAGGGTGACTGTGAACAGAAGTTGTAAGGATGACACTTTTGTAGATGCAGCACTGAAAATGAAGTATGTCTTCTCCGTCACGCTGTTTGCTGAAGAAGAAGAATCATAAAGAAATAGCAATGTTGACTTTAAAACAGAAACTCATGATTTGATCAACATACTGCACGTGTCATGCTGTTTAATGAGTGACATGCATTTTGTGTGTCCATGCTGTCCAGAAAATTGTTTTAACAAATTTGATTTGATGTGCAATGCTCTGTGCAAATATTATCACTATGGGTGAGCCCTTCTTAACAACTAGTCTATACATTTTTGTTTTGTCAATATCTACGGTTTTACCTGTTACAGTTGCCTCTGAGATAGCTTTCACAAGAGCGTTCTCGATAAGACAGGAGTAGATGTCATCCACTTTTACTTGGTTTTCGAGGACACTGGTAACTCGCACGATTCCAGCATTGTTGTTGGTGAAATTGGTGCTGCTGTTTAAAAGCTGCCCACTCTGACTCCAGCTAACCTCTGGTTTGGGAAACCATCTAGGAGCCTCAGCAAATAGAGAGCCATTTGCCGATAGAGTAAACGTGGGAGCTGTGAAAGCTGCAAAGAAACCGAAATGAGCAGATCAGATATACGCTAAATGTGTATATAAATATATATCATTTGATGTACAGTGTAAAAATGATTGAAGTATGTTTTACAAGAAAATACTATAAGTCTTTATACTTCAAAATTTCATTTTTAATTTAATGTTACTTGCCATTTCTTTGTGATTAATTGTGAAATTTACTAGCAATTTCCAGTGCATTCAAATATAGTCAGATTGATTCAGTAATTTTAAAGGTATAGCGGAGGATTTTCCCGAATTTTAGAAAAGAGCCGCCCTCTCCACTTTTTGAAAAAATGCACATGCGCAACACTCTGCTCCCGAGAGGGAACGCCTATTAAACGTGTGCACGAGAGAGCATGCACGAGCTAATCATCGCTTACATTAACTTTTACTAGCAGTGATTTTAAATGGATTTCTCCAAATAGCATGCCAAACTTCACCTGTCAAGAAACTTCGCAACTGAGACATCAGTGGGAAGCCCAACCTGTGTTTTGAGTGCACGCCATCGTGTGAATCATGTGCACGAGCACGTACGACGGCCTTACGTAAACATATCACCAGAATGATTGACACTTAGGAGGACCAATAGTCTTGATGATCCACCCGGAAAAAGAAAATCCTCCGCTATACCTTTAAATAATAATTTTGTTAATCTCTGAGCACACAACAGTTTGTTCCTATGAATCAGTTTAGAACAGATAATTTAAGTGGCGCGATTCTGAAGTGTACATTCGATGGAAACTTTACTATGAGACCACTGGAGAGGATTTATGAATGACAGTGAAGCAACGTAACTGACGGTGGTAGGTCATGATAATGACAACATGGCGGATGTAGTACGTCCAGAATACAAATACATACTTTTGAGCGGTCGTGAAGTAATTACTTATTCAAAATAAGTACCTACTCAAGAAAGTATACGATTTCGGATGCAGCCAGACACTAGTTTGGATTTCAGTGAATCAGGGTTTTTAACAAATCATATGAGAGAATGATTCAGTGACTTGCTCATAAAGAGACTCACTTGTTGTCACCTTGTGGATGTATAAAGCATGAAGAAATAAGATATGGGTTTAAACATTCATTTACTTTGAAATAAATGAGTAAAGAATGTATTTACCAGCCACTCTAAGGTTAACGCTGGTAGTTCCTGAGACTTTTGGTGCATTGACAGTGACGCGATACACACCCTCATCCTCCATCTTCACATTTCTCAGCAGAAGGGAAGCGTTGCCAGCTGATATAGCATCTGAGAACAGTTGAGCCCTGTTTTTGAACTGAATGTTCTGCCCCTGGAGCTGGGCTGCTTTGTTTTTGTATTCATAGACCACACCACTGACAGCATCTTTTAGCCAAGTAATTGACACATCACTCAATTGCTCATTGCCACTGTTGCTAAGAAACCTGCAATCCAGGACCACATCCTTGTCAATATTCCCCACAATAGAGGGACTGCTGCTTTCAACGGTACCTTGGGACACTTGAAAATCAAACATACACACGGACGTTTAGTTTATACATCAAAAGCCAAATGCACTACTAAAAGTTGTGCAAACTGTTAGAGTTAAATTAATGTTTTACTAACCTGAAAATGCAATAGCCAAAATGAAAATGATGAGTCCTGAAATGGCTACTATTAGAACAATCATACTGCAAAAGACATACATTTGATGAAAAACATTCAGTATTGACTCATTGTAATATTATCTTCAACCTGAAATTGTTTGAAAAAGTAGGGTTTTTTTTTCAATTCTTACCTTGCAAAGATTATTTGTCCAATTGAAGCCATTCTGGTAATCTGTTCCTACTTTCAAGCAGAATCTTTGATGAACCGATGTTCCACTCTGTTCTTCATCTCTGTCGATGGCATAATAAATCAACGGGCTAAGATAGACGAGCGCTTCCTAATCCCCCAGACTAGTTTCAAACTGTACTTCCACTGAAGGAGATCAGCACCTCCTCCCTCTGTCAATATTACCTCTGAGAGGAGTGTCCTGACACACTTAACATACAGTTTGACAAGAGTAAGTGTGCTCATGAGACGAAATACAAACAGTTGCAAATGGTCAGAAGTCAGCTAAACCAGGGGTGTCCAAAAATCGGTCCAGGGCCACTGTCCTGCAGAGTTTAGCTTCAACTTGCCTCAACACACCTGCCTGGAAGTTATGCTTGATTAAAACCATCATCCTTTAGTTTCCTTGAGCCACCTTACAGACAATAGTGTTTCATTTAATGACTCAGATATAAGAGTCAAAGTCACACAATTGAAAACATTCAGTTCTGTTTCATTGAGCTCTGTAAATAACCATGAACCGTAATTGGAGTATGTTAGCTTACAATAATCAGATTTTTACAGTTTACTTATTGCATGTGTCCGCTACAGAAAGAACAATAAATCCTGATATATTTTGAATTTCAAAATTCTGAGAAAAAAGTTATAAACTTGCAATCGAAAGAAAAAAGTCTGAATTTTGAGATATAAATTCACAATTGTGAGAAACCCCCCCTCATAAAACTCGCTTTTTTATGATTTTGTGAAATTATACACCAACTGGAAAACACTGTAATGCTGCAGTGCTGGGTGAAACCAGTATCATCTCACTCTTCAAGAAATGAGCATTATTACAATCCACAAAAACTGGTCACAGGTAAGTACTCTAATTAGAACAATTAAATTATATTTAGTCGACTTGTATTTAAACATTTAGGAGTTAGATTTCTTCTGAATGTGGGCGTGATTTAATTTATTTGTTATACTGTAAGAAAGAAAAAAAAGAGTAGAAAAACAGAAAAAGCAATTTCCTGCCAGGACATTATCCGTTAAGTTTACAGACATTTCTTTTAATCTTTAAACATGCAATGCATAATTCAAAAAATGGGTATAACCTGTGAAAACATTTTACAGTTTTCTTAGAGTGTATTATATCAAAGATGATTGATTGGGAGAATGATTTTTCTCCAGTTGATTTTCAAAATGTAGGTTTATTTCTGACATACCTTAAAGTAATGACAGCAAAAAGCTATTAAACTTCCCCATCATTGCCCAGGAAAATTGATACAGTAAATGTAATCTCTTTGTTGAGATGTTGTCACAGTGGAACCTCCCACAAATGTATGAGTTAAGCACAATTAGGAAGCAAAACAACTGATTAAACATTTATTTTTATTTGTTTTGATTAAACTTGACCCAACCTGACATTTAAGAATACACTTGTTCCGAGAACACAGTCGAACATTTTGGTTAAAATCATCCTTCATTGATTTAATTGTTCATTATGGTTTTATTGTTCTTTCTTGTGCAGTTTTATGGTTACATCAGCATAGCTGTTGGTTTCTTTGGATGGTGGCTGATATCAAACACCAAGGTTGGGATCTATTGTGACAGATGTTCTTGTCAGTGTTTGAAGGACTGCTGCGACAAGATCTACGAAAGAAAACCGTACTACGAGAGGCGGTACGAGGAGGAGCTCCTGTCTGTGGAAACAGATAAACACTTGCATAAATTGCCAAAAAGAGAGCAGAAGGGATATGTTCAAAGCACATTGCTCATATTGAAAAGAGTGTGTTTAGCACAAATAGAACCATACAAATGTCTGAAGATGCTAGGAATGCTTGGTGTGAAATATCTCACCCAGGTTTTTATACATCAGACCGTTCTGAAAATCAAAAGCCTAACCTTTTTATTAAAGAATCCTATATCTTGGATATTTTCTGTTCCAGTCCGACCAGGGGTGACAGTGACTAAAGTAATCGGGCGTGAATGCTGAATAATTGCTAGTAAATACAAATGGCTGTACAAAGTAAAGTTTATGATGGCAAAGATTTTTTATATATTCTAACAATCCTAAGATTTTTTTTTTTTTTGTCAAAAAAAAGTACATCTGGATTTCTGTTATGGAGCACCAGGGTGTGTGAATGCTTACACAGAATGAGACATTCTATGACTGTGTGTGCAGCTCCATGAGACACTGCAACAACAACAGTATATGTGTATATCTTGTTTTTTTGTACTTCTGTGCTGCATTAAAAATAATCAAGTTAAATGATTAGTTTCTACTACATTCATATCTCAAATCCAAACCCAAGCACAGTGCTAATTTTGACACAAAGTTTGATTTGATTTAGTTTTATTGTCTTTTGACTATAATGCAATTTAGTCATATTTAATTATTATACTCCTGGAGAAAACATCTATTAACCTGTTAATATGAATGATATTAAGGTTTGAAAATGCAATTCACACAGAAATTTAATTGTTGAGCCTGTGACATATAACATGTATTTATCTTCAAATTAAATAAAACCACTTCTCATAAAGAAACAAGAATATGGTCCTTTTTTTTAAATTAATGATGCATTCTTCATAACAACTTGCATACAACATTCTTCATTCGGACATATACAGTTGTGCTCAAAAGTTTACATACACTTTGCAGAATCTGCAAAAATTTTAATCATTTGAACAAAATAAGAGGGATCGTAAAAATGCATGTTATTTTTGAGTTAGTATTGTCCTGAATAAGATATTTTACAAAAGATGTTTATAGTCCATGAAGTTTTTTATTTTCTTTTGCTGAATTCATAAAAATGACCCAGTTCAAAAGTTTACATATTGATTCTTAATCCTGTGTGTCATTATGATCCATGACTGTTTTTTGTTTTGTTTTGAGATGGTTGTTCTTGAGTCCCTTGTTTGTCCTGAGCAGTTGAACTGCTCAATGTTCTTCAGAAAAATATTTCAGTTTCTGCAAATTCTTCAGTTTTCCAGCATCTTTTGCATATTTGAACCCTTACAGCAGTGACTGTATTTTCACCTTTAAGACAATTGATTAAAAAAGGTCCCTCTTATTTTGTTAAAATTATTTGCAGATTCTGCCAATTTTGAGCAAAACGGTATATTTGTAATATTGTAATATTAAATATTGATTAATCCTTATTAAAGCTATTAAAGTTATTCATTCAAGAGCATTTAGTGATTTTCTTTTTCTTTTGTTGTTTGATTAACATTAATGACAGACATCAGCATCTAGTTTAGACTGCTGATGTCTGTCATTAATGTTAATCAAACATCAGCATCTAGTTTATTAGACTGCTGTCACTATACGTTCCCTTAAAGGTTCCGTTCTATGTGATCCCATGTTTCAAACTTTAGTTAGTGTGTAATGTTGTTGTTAGAGTATAAATAATATCTGTAAAATTATAAAGCTCAAAGTTCAATGCCAAGCGAGATATTTAATTTAACAGAAGTTGACTACAAAAAACGGCTGGATTGGACTACACCCCTCTACTTCCTTCTTTAATGATGTCACTAGAACCGTAACCTCCGCCCACAGGAACACAGGCGTATTGATGGCGAAATGTCAACAGACGTGGTTGATGTTTATCTATAATCGGATACCGCAAAAGTTTAATCCGAAGTTGTTAGTTTGCTCTGTCCATTTCACCACGGACTGTTTTTCTAACCTGGAATAATATCAAGCAGACTTCTCTCAGCGTTTCATACTGACGAAGAGGACTATTTCAACTATATTCCAGCAAGCGGTAAGTAGTGATTTAATATGGAAGTAGCGATCACTCTTCACATCGTTCGTTTCTCTTAGTAGGATGAAAATAATCTTACTTAAACTGTGATTAATATACAGAAAGCGATCAAAGAACAATCCCTTTCCAATCGCCCAAGCTGCTGTCGGTGACACAGCGCGAGTTTATCTGGACTCTTGCCAAAACTCGTTATGAAATCAATGACGCTGTTACACTGCACAACGAAGCTCTTACTGTATTTATATGCCTCATGTTTGCATTGGTGAAATCATTAGTGAGAGTGCAGAAACTGCGTTGCAGTGATAAGATCTTTTTTCACACGATCAACAGGCTGTCATCTGCTCAATGCTCATCACTGCGACCTTTTATGTGATGGTAATAGATCTAAATACTTAAAAAACTTCTCACGATTCGTTAATCCAGATAGCTGTAATAGTAAAAACGTATAATAGCTGTAATAGTAAAAGTTTTCCAGATAGTTCCACATGTAATGCCAGATATTTCATATGCAAGCATGTCAGCCAATCACAGCAGAGGGCGTTTACATTGAAGTCTCACAGCAGACACGCCCCTTCAAACAGAGTGTTCAAACCAGGGAATGAAATCAGGCTAGGAAATATGCCTTTTATTTCTAAATTATAACAATTTTTGATCTAAAAAACATACTAACATTATAAGGGCACCCCTGGAAACATTATAAAATAATAAAAATAATCCATGGAATGGGACCTTTAAGCGATAACTGACTTTGTTTACTGAACATTGGCCAAAACTGACATTTGTCTAGTCAAGCGTGAAAAGACACGAAAAAGAGCTCAATTGAGTTGTGCGCTGGCGTCCGATAAGCGGCTTTCTGTGTGCCAAGCTTAAAGAATGAAAGAACAAAAATAAACCAAGCATAAAATTGTCATGTTGATATATTTGCTTTTCAAACAGATAATTCATATTTTGAAAAATACACTTCTACGAAAAAGTATTTGGACTAAAAAAGATTTAATCCAAACTGAAAATCTGAATGTCTTTGCATTATATATTGTAAGGCCCGTGAAATTGGTCCAATATGCCGGTCCGCCAATACACAGGGAAGGTTATCACGTGTTCTGTCCTTACTCGTGCAAAATATTGGTTGGTTAAATTTACAATACATTTAGTTATGTATTCTCTCGTTAATTTCATCTGACTCCATAAATGAAAAGGTTTTAATGATATCTGTGGATCATTAATCATGAGTGAATGTTTGACTATTCCGTTTAACTCTTCAATGGAAATAATATCAAAGTCAGTTAGAATAATCAAATGTAACAATTTATTATGTCAGGTAAATGTATCATGCCAATTTCATAATCAATTCAAAGATAATCGATACAAAACATCAAATGCTCTGGAATAGAGAGAAGATGCAAACCCAACATTAAGAAATACGTGAGGCTGAGAGATCTATATCTCTCAGCCTCACGGACCGATCTGAAATACAGAAAAGGCCCCGATCTCCCTGCTGCACTCCATTAAATAGCCAGACCTCTTTCACATGTAAACATGTGCTAACAATAGTAAATTTGCATTCTTGGGGGGGTGTGACCATTTGCTTGAGAGACCAACCCCTCCTTGTATGCTAGTTATCCATAAACCTTCAAAAACCTTATTACCTTGTGTTTTACTTATTCTGAGATGAGAGAATTGTACCAGTCGCACTGTGACATTTTAAACTATACCAAACATGAATATACTCTGTGATAATCATTCACATTAAACTATACATTTTCTTGGGTGAAATCAGGTAGTCACCTGAGCATGAGAGAGAGGGGGTGAAGGGAGAGGGAAGGAGATGTAGATTAGATGACTCGGGGGTGAGACTTTCGTCTCGATGGTGTGTGAGAGCCAGTTCAAATGCTAATCTCCAGAGAGGTCCTTTTGTCCTCTCAGGGCCTGGTCACCCCCAAAACAGACTGTCTGGAATTTCCTAATTTATCAATTCTTACAGTTTTCCCTCCTTGACTCCGTGGGTCAAATTCAAATGAGCTCCTATGGAGTCACTGATAAACGTCTGTTGTCATTCTTGAGATGTTCATCCGAAAATTGTCTTTTCAATGTTAGCATCTGTAGAAGCTTGCAGAGGGCTGTGTTCACCTGCAGAACACCTGGTCTCACCAGGTGTATGTTGCTTGAGTCCAGCAGGTGGATGAATGCATTCAGGTTCTCTTCCTGTGATGCGAGCAAAGTTCGTAGAGTCAATCTGGACCTTTGTGACTTGTTCAGTTGACGTGTCATTCCTCCATGGAGAAACTTCTGCTTCTCTGGCACCTTCTCCACGATGATGATCTGACCCTTCTTGACCAATCCTGTCACCTCCAGCGGTACGGTTGTCTGGGCAGACCTCATTGGATGAAGGGCTTCTCCTTGGTTCACACTGCTTTGTGTGAAAAGCCTGAAAAGCATCTTAAATGTACATTTCACGATTGAGCACTTATGAACTTAAAGTCGTCGGGAAATGCATGGGAACACATAATGCAACAAAACAAAATCATGTCATGTTCAATATAAAATATCATGTTCATGTCAGCGAGTGCAAATGGTACATCTGGTCTCAAGTGTTTCTCAGGGTCATGTAGGATGGTCTCATTTTTAATATCCAATTCTTCACTACCACTGTGATGTTAAATGGTAGTGAAATTTAAATATTCTTGGTCTGAATTATTCAAAGGAAATGCAGCAAGAGGTCGGTGCAACCTAAATAATAAGATCAACGGTATGCATCAATTAATCTTGTAATACCAGCAATAATAATCAATCACATTCAATTCCTAATATCATTAGGAATAATTACTTTGTTTGTTCAGCAATCTTCCAGTGCAAACCACCAATGCAGATCTAAGAAGTGACTTGGAACATGTTTAGGCATACAAGAATGGAGATTGTTCATTCCTTGCAACAGTGTTGTGTGTGTGTGTGTGTGAGAGAGAGAGAGAGAGAGAGAGAGAGAGAGAGAGAGAGAGAGAGAGAGAGAGAGAGAGAGAGAGAGAGAGAGAGAGAGAGAGAGAGAGAGAGAGAGAGAGAGAGAGAGAGAGAGAGAGAGAGAGAGCTGGCTAAGTCACAGTCGATGACAGGGTTAAATTGTAAATTTTGTAATTGATTGAAGTGCTCACACTTCAGATCTATCCGTTTTATGAGATTTCTGTTATTAGTGGTAAGTTGAGAAATCAGGGGCCCTCTGATTTTTCAACCACCTCAATAACAATCAGAAAGTTTGAACATTTTGAAATTTTATAGCAGGTCTGTCTCGGCTTTATAATTTGCATCATTGACTTGTGACTGTAGTCATTCATACGTATATTTCAGTGTTTTCCAATGAGTTGGCAGTGTGTTGTGAATAGCGTGTGCTATTCTCTGTGTCTCTGTTAGACCATGATCATGAGATCATCTCCACCCTGTGTGTGTGAAGCTATCTGGATCTGTTAGTGTGAAGATGACACATCTTCGTCTGATGTGCAGTGTTCAGCCTGGATAGACTATCTACCCCAGGTGATGATGCTGTGAGGGTATAGTGATGGAGGTGTGTGTTCAGTGTTCACTTCTAGGAGATGGGTGTAATCTAATCTATAACAATTGTGTTGCAAATTTTGATCCAGTTCTAAACTGGGAGGCCATATGTACTATTGTGAGTGTGAATGGCCTCTTGAAGTGTCTTTTCACCCATCTCCCGAGGTTATGTTCTAACAATTCCACTGTCCTGGCCTTGATCCAGGTGGGGTCCGGCCCATCCTGGCGTCCGTCCTTCGAGGAATTTGCAGAAGCAAACCTGAGACATAAAACAGAGGAGAGCGAACCACAGACAATTCCAATATTTCACAAACATTAAATACAGACGTGTGGAATTCTTTTACTTGTTCCATTATCATGTCAGTTGCCATTTTAATTCCAGATGTCACATGAAACCGAGTTTCATTGACCACGTCTGAATTGTTGCTGTTGTTTCAGTGTTTTGTGACACCTGAAGCTGCTCTTTCAGTTCAGCCTTCAGTCTGCTGCATGTGCAATGCTCATTGCTTTCTCTCATTACAGGCAGATCTCTGGGTTGTCTGGTTAGCATTTGCTGTTTATGGTGTCGTTCACACATTTTAGTTAGTGCAGATATTTTTTGACCTGCAAAAAACTGTGGTACTTCTGTCTGCTGTTTAGCATTTCACACCCTCCTTGTAAATGTACTTCTCTGATTAGATTACATTTTAGTTGTTGCACAATTTGGTTTGCTATTACCTGTGCCACAATTCTAGCCGTGTTTTCTAACGGTGAAAAATAAAGGCATACCCCGCCCCTTTTGGCACTGGGTAGCACACAAATGAAATTCTGTTTCAGAAATTCAGTTTTGATGACGAAAGTCACACTTCTCCAATTATTATCCTACTCTGTGAGTGTAATACAATGTTTATTATAATTCAAGTTATAATATAATTATATTCTTTAACAATACAAGTCAAATTATATTGTTTTCAGTCTCTGAAGAGTCTCTGGAACAACTTAACGCATGGTCAAATCTCTACTTGTTCTCATGTCAATACATTTGAATATGAAAAAGGCTTTTCTGGCTCAGGGCTGATAAGATGTACATTTGCTGTTTCTCTTTTTTCTTTGCTAGGTTTCAATTACCTTTTCTTCTCATTAGTCTTTTTAAATGGACATTTTAACGTTTGGTTATTCTATTTACTCTTACTTTATATTTTTCCGTTTATAGATAAGGAAAACTATATCGCTTTGCAGTCCTTCCCAAGGATGCACGACACAAGTGGTCAGTCCCGAAGATCAGGAGCTGAGGCAGTTGGCTAATTCTCTAGGATTTTGCCGTACACGCGCAACAATCAAAGAGATTTTTAATAGCCCCCTTGGATGCCCTTCAGGAACTTAATTCAATCGTTTTACTTTAGTAGGTGCTACAGTTTCTACAATCTCTGGACGAACGGACTAAATTGTTTCTTTAACAATTCCTACAGACACCAAAGAGAAAGGACCAAGCCTCTGCTTCTACAATCTTTTGATGAACGGACTAAATTGTTTCTTTAACAATTCCTACAGACTCCAGAGAAAGGACCAAACTTATACATTTATCTAAAGTAACATTAAATTAGAACAGAAGACATCGGAACACATCCTCCCACCCAAGTCGCCAGCACACTCCCTGATATCAGATATTAGCCGTCGCTAATCTCTGACGCAATCTTGTGGAAATATACAAATCCGTTAACCTATTTTGGAAAAAACAAATCTCAGAGTAATTCAGAATACATTCAAACATGACAATATTTAGTTCTCTGACGCCTTAAATATAAAAAGGTTTTTGTTTCAGGATTAATGAGATGCATTCGTTTCTGATTTTCCGATTTGTTTGTCTTATGATTTACATTGTAGCCACATGGCAATCCTATGCTCCTGTTAGGAGACAAACAAATTCAACAAACACACTTGATATTTAATCCAGTTTACACAAGACACGTGGCCTAGCATGCATGGCATCTACAACCTTTTACCTAAGTGTTTTCTACAACACTTACAGTAAAGCAATCTTGTGTTTTTAAAGAATAAACTCAACTAGCCTATGTGCACATTTTCGTAGCACAAACAACTATAAAGTGTGTTCTAGCACAATGTGTCAAGCACAACTACAAATTTGAAAATCCAAACAGAATATGCATCACATCATCCTGTTTTTCTCAACCTTGCTTTTCATAAACAAATGCATCGACTTGTCTTTTTGTTTATCCAATTACATGTTTCTGATCGTTCAAATTCATTGTGAGTCACACTATAGCCACCGAATTCAGCATAGACACGCGTTTAATTCAGTTTACACAGGATACATGGCCTAGAATACAACATCTATATCACCTTTACTTAAGTGTTCCAAATACACTCACAGCAAAGCAATAGAATACATCTATATCACCTTTGCTTAAGTGTTTCAAATACACTTACAGTAAAGCAATCCTGTGTCTCAAGAATAAACTTTAAATTAGCCTATGTGCATGTTGTAGCACAAACAAATTTGAAAATTAGCATTATTCATCGCTCAGAATAGTATCCTCAAATATTTGAACAGCTTGACGGTCAAAATCAGGATGCGCGCGATCATAGCTAGTTATAACGGCGCCTTTTTATACTTGTATTACCCCAGCGTGTTACAATGTTTTAGAGTTTATTCTGCCATCGTTTTTACAGACTCGCCACATCTAACAGCTCCTGTCAGTTGTGTTGGATATATTTTAGAGATTACTCTGCCATCGTTTTTACAGTCTCGCCATATCCCCAACCACCTAACAGTGACAACCAAGCAAAATTTTCTAATTTTCGTGAATTTTTGACTAGATAGCATATCAAATACTTTAGAGGTTTACTTTTCAGAGGAACTGAAATAAGCCAAATTAAATTGAATATCTTAATTTAATTCCATCAATGTTAAAGTTTTAGCATTTAGCATTAGCCTTGAATGCAGCATGGCTTTAGCATTTAGCGTAGCCTTGAGCGTTTTGAAAGCAACATGGACAATAGCATTTAGCATTAGCCTTGAGCGCAGCATGGTTTTAGCATTTAGCATTAGCCTTGAGCGCAGCATGGTTTTAGCATTTAGCATTAGCCTTGAGCGCAGCATGGTTTTAGCATTTAGCATTAGCCTTGATATTTGAGTTTTTTAGCCTGTAAATCATATCATCCTGTTTTCCCAAAATTTTCCTTTCATAAACAATGCATTGATCTGCCTTTTTATTTATAAAATCACGTGTTTTCCGACCGTTTACAAACTTAGATTTTTCTTTCTCTGTTGTTTGCTCATTCTTTTCACATGTTGCTGGTTAGTTTTAAGCCCATACAACAATGGCCGCAAAACATGCGGCTGATTTTTTAAACTTTTAGGCTTTACATTTTCAGCTCTTCATCGAGTTATTAATTATTTGGAAGATGTTATTCTCACTTTAGGTTTCGTTTCTTGTTGCTTAGGCAAAACAAGGCGATCTTTAAAATCTAATACACAAGGTTTTTCATTCTTCATCTGGCTGCCACATCAAACATTTCTTCAACACTTCTAAAAATGCAAAGAAAATTGACTTACCACAACTTCGGAAGAAAGAGATGATTTTCAAACCTCTTGTTGATTTTAAGATCCCAATACTTGCTGGAAAGGACGTTTCTCGTGAATCTGTTTTGATCTGTTTTGAGATCACGTCGAGGTCACCACTTGTAAGGCCCGTGAAATTGGTCCATTATGCCGGTCCGCCAATACACAGGGAAGGTTATCACGTGTTCTGTCCTTACTCGTGCAAAATATTGGTTGGTTAAATTTACAATACATTTAGTTATGTATTCTCTCGTTAATTTCATCTGACTCCATAAATGAAAAGGTTTTAATGATATCTGTGGATCATTAATCATGAGTGAATGTTTGACTATTCCGTTTAACTCTTCAATGGAAATAATATCAAAGTCAGTTAGAATAATCAAATGTAACAATTTATTATGTCAGGTAAATGTATCATGCCAATTTCATAATCAATTCAAAGATAATCGATACAAAACATCAAATGCTCTGGAATAGAGAGAAGATGCAAACCCAACATTAAGAAATACGTGAGGCTGAGAGATCTATATCTCTCAGCCTCACGGACCGATCTGAAATACAGAAAAGGCCCCGATCTCCCTGCTGCACTCCATTAAATAGCCAGACCTCTTTCACATGTAAACATGTGCTAACAATAGTAAATTTGCATTCTTGGGGGGGTGTGACCATTTGCTTGAGAGACCAACCCCTCCTTGTATGCTAGTTATCCATAAACCTTCAAAAACCTTATTACCTTGTGTTTTACTTATTCTGAGATGAGAGAATTGTACCAGTCGCACTGTGACATTTTAAACTATACCAAACATGAATATACTCTGTGATAATCATTCACATTAAACTATACATTTTCTTGGGTGAAATCAGGTAGTCACCTGAGCATGAGAGAGAGGGGGTGAAGGGAGAGGGAAGGAGATGTGGATTAGATGACTCGGGGGTGAGACTTTCGGCTCGATGGTGCGTGAGAGCCAGTTCAAATGCTAATCTCCAGAGAGGTCCTTTTGTCCTCTCAGGGCCTGGTCACCCCCAAAACAGACTGTCTGGAATTTCCTAATTGATCAATTCTTACAATATATATATATATATATATATATATATATATATATATATATATATATATATATATATATATATGTATTAGGGCTGTCAAACGATTAATCGCATCCAAAATAAAAGTTTGTTTTTACATAATATATGTGTGTACGGTGTATAATTATTTTCTATATATAAATACACACACATGCATGTATATATTTAAGAAATATTTGCATGTATATACTGTGTATATATATTTATATTATATATAATTTATATTATATATAAATATTTTATATATAAATAACACATTTTTCTTAAATATATATGCATGTGTGTGTATTTATATATAGAAAATAATTATACTCCATACACACACATATATTATGTAAACACAAACTTTTATTTTGGATGCGATTAATCGTTTGACAGCCCTAATATATATATATAAAACATCAAACCAAATGTAATTTATCTTAAAGACAGCATAGCCACACTTTTCAAGCAAATCATTTCACAGAATTTTATATTTCAAATGAACAGTGCACCATGTTTTACATCATAGTGTGTCATATAATGTAATGAACTTTGCTCTGATAGGACATAAGTGTGAACTTGAAGAGAAATTACTTCATACATCCTCTAAAAATCACTTTGAGACCAGCATTTACTGGCAAATGACAATTGGTTTTACATTTTCAATCCAATGCAAAGAAATTCTGACATTTTAAGTGACACAATTGTCCAAATATATTGTTGAGACCACTTTAAAGCTATAACAGTAATTTTTTTTTTTCAATATTAAAGGGATAGTTCACCCAGAATATAAACAGAAGCTCAGCCATTCTTGACATGCGAGAACAACCTTTATTGATTCTTGTGGAAGCTCAAACATGCGGGCGTATCACGAGAGAATGAACTTCACTGATTTTCGGGAGTCAAGCAAGCATGCTTGACCTTCTATGACCAAATCTGAATGTAAATAAATGACAAATGAATCTGATCATCATATACAACGATCGTGTCTCTTCAGAAGACATATTAGCCGCTCAATTCATTTGGATTTATTTTACAATCTTTTTATGCACACTTAGACTTTCAATGGAGGGACAGAAATCTCTCAGATTTAATAAAAAATATCTTCATTTGTTGTCCTGAAGATGAATGAAAGTTTTGTTGATCTGGAACGACTTGAGTGTGAGTAAATGACAGAATTTTCATTTTTGGGTGAACTAACCCTTTAAACAAACAGCAACTGTAAATGAAGGGGGAAGTGTGTGTCCAGTTTCTACATGACTGATACACACACACGTCTCTCCAGAACAGGTTTGAGAGGGGAATATGGGTGTGGAGAATCACAGCCCAGCAGCTGACGTGTAGATGATTCCCAATCCCGGCCGATCTCCAGCCTGCTGCACACACACGGATACTGTCTGTCTGTCCGACAGGCCCAGTCCACGGCCCTCTTCACTGCCTCCCAGTGCATCGGCCTGAATGGAGAAGAGCACAAAGTTATGGATCAAATATACAAGAGTGAATCACTATGAGGACGTGTGCTCGTACCTGGACTCCTGAGACTCTTTCAGCCGGAGGAGAGACTCGAGCAACCGTCCCACTGCCAGCTTCTTCACCCGGATCAGCTGCAGCACCAGCAGAGTCGCCACCAGTCTCAGAATTTCAGCATGAGCCTTCACACCTGACAGACAAAACATGTGACTGATTAACTGATTCTGACTGTGTCTGTTAAAAGATATTAGATTAGATTCACTTCAATTAAGCTTCAAAATAAACAGATAAATACATATATTTCAGATAAAAAGTTACATTTAATAAAACACAAATATATTTGTCAAATCTGTCAAATGTGCCGTCCTCTGTGAAATAGCATTAGTCCAAAATCCAGCACCACTGTACTGTACATTAAGCATTAAATATCTTCTGATTGGCTGTGTGTCAATTCACATGACAGATTCATGTTGAGTGTAGACAGATGAACTGTGGTGTCGTAAGGCTTGTTCGACTTGATCCGGTGCTGCACAGACCGATAGGTGAATTACATCAAAGACGGCTCCGTATGCTTTTGAATCATTCTCGCGGTACTTTGATGTCATAAACCGATCGGTCTGTGCAGCGCCGGATCAAGTCGAACAAGCCTAGAATCTTGTCATGTCATGCTTGATTAAGACACTGTAGCATTAGGTAGGTGGGACTTTGTTGATTTATTAAGATGGTTGGTTTATGATACTTCCTGGAGTAAGAGCACACAGGTGTTCGAATTATTTTGAGGATGAAATAATCTGTATTTGCCATGGAATAATGCAAGGTTAATGACATCAAATCTTTGAAAGACTTTCAGAGCTTTATCTGAGACTGCTGCGCCATTATTGAATTGAGATTTTTCACATGCTAGTGTGGTGTATTCCAGATAACCTGCCTTTATACAGTATACGAACAATACAAACTGTGATTGGTCACTTTACACATCAGCCAGACAGCTCTTCTTGTCTAAGTGGGTGGTTCTTTACCAGAATAAGCTGCTAAATGGACCAGAAATGGGCATGTAAAAAATCTTATACCAAAGGAACGGATGCCTTTCTCCTGAAGAAAGACATTGGCAAAAAAGTCTACGTCCAGGTTGAGGAAGCTGCTCAGTCTCTCAGTGCACTCCCAGTATCCATCCTACATCCAAACACAATACATAAGTTCATATTCCCTTGACTTACACATTTACATGCCGTATATAATCTAGTGCATTAAATCACGTGTTAACACCTCATGTTGAAGCTCAAACAGCTCATTCCAGGCCACGGTGTCAGGCTTGCTGATTTGTTTTCCCAGAAGCAATGATGTCTTCCGTCTTTGAATAGGAAAGCCAGTACTGTCTTTGGTTTCAGCATAATAAGAAATGAGACATACATTTGACATGTTTTTAATCCATCTGAACATTGATCAAATAGGGAAACTCATCAATGTGATTCAACTTACCAGGTACAGAAAACGCAGACCTTTTTTGTTGTTGCTGAGATGCTCCAAAGCTAAAGCCTGAAAAAGCAGAACTCTCCCAGTCTAGAGGCTTTATTGTTTCTCGCAGAATGGCAGGAGCGCTACTGTATGCAAAGGCATTTGGCACACCAATGGCAAGCTTACAGGTTTTAGGTTGACCAAAGGAAACAGCAGCAGGAAGAGGGGGAGCCAGCAAACCCCTGTCACTCATGGAAAAAGATACAGACTTCTTGGCAGAAGCAGGAGGAGGAGGTCTGGGAGCTCTGCAGTAATACATGGGCTTCGACTTTCGGCGACGAGCGCCACAAAGGGGATCCACAAAAGAAGGCACTGAGGTGTCAAGACTGGTAGCAGGAGGAAGACTGTCATTCGTGGAGAAAAGTGAGGACAGCGTGGGAGCAGGAGGAAGACGGCTGTGAGTCATGGAGAGAGATTCCATTGACCTATAGGATGGAGGGGGGTCTTGAAGGAGTTTATGATGAGAAGCACGCATTGGGGCAACAAACATGCCAGTGGAAGTACGCACTGGGGCATCTAACATGACAGGGGAAGTACGCATTGGGGCACCAAACCTGCCAGGGCAAGGGGGAAGCTTTAGAGCACTTTCCTCAATATTAGGAGAGGGATGCATGTCAAAAAAAGATTCTTCCAATGTTGAGGCTTCAATAGGAGTCACACAAATAAACTTTGTCTTTAGATAAGGTTGAATAACATGAGAAAGAGAGCCAGAGAATGACTCATGGACAGGGGGAGCTGCAGGTGGTGCTTCTCGAACACCATACGTTGGTTCATAGCTATCTCCCTCATCAGATTCAGTACAATCAAAATCCAGAAGTCTAGATTTGAAGATGCTACTGGACCTTTTCTTTGATT
Source organism: Squalius cephalus (assembly GCF_949319135.1). Lineage (NCBI taxonomy): Eukaryota > Metazoa > Chordata > Actinopteri > Cypriniformes > Leuciscidae > Squalius > Squalius cephalus. The sequence continues at coordinate 21,820,978 of NC_137130.1, forward strand.
TCAACTGGAAAAAAAAATGCACTGTTCTAAATACTGAATGATGACATCCTTAATCACTACATTATGTGACTGTTTTGTTTTTACCCATATTTACCTCTTCTTCCTCGGCACCAATACTATGCTGAGCCATGAGCTTCTCTTCAGTCCAGACCATATATGGCAAAATATCCACATCCTCTTCTGATATGAGTTTAGGAATATCTGTCAATCCAGTGTCAAGCTCATTCTGGTCCTACAAAGAGCAAATGAGGACATACAAGTCAATTCTTTCATAGACTTTCATTGACTTCTTATCAACAAGACTGATGTATCAGATAATATTGGATATATTTTCATTATCAGTATCTGCTATAAATGGACATTTAGTGTCGCAAAGCAGAAAATGCAATTCTCAATGTGTAGAGATGTGTATTTTTTGTTAATTATTAACACTTAGAAAAGGCAGGTACAAGGAGAAGCTGCCTAAAACACATGCAAGGAACCATAATTTGAATAACTAAAAGATTTGACATTAAAAGAATAAATGTGTGAGAAATTTGTATTATTTAAAATTGTTTATGCATTAAACGTACAGTATGGAATTTTTCGCCGCTAGGGGTCGCTAACCTCTTACAATAACAAAGGCGTAGTTTGATGACGCAACATTTGCTAAGAATTATGGATCTTGTCGTCAACGTCAAGCCGACCGATCTAATAATGTTTATGGATGAGTGAATACATTGATGTTTTTATCATGACTGTGATATGAAGCAGGTCGGGATTGCTAAGAGACAGCTATCAGCTCCACACGCGACGCGAGTGCCTCGGATATAAAAGGAATATGGACATTTCATTCTACCGAACTACACGCAAGTGCAGAATTACAACTCACAGGTCAGTTTATTAGACAAATTAAACCTGTGAGGTAACGGAGCGCTGTGCCACTTGGTCTAACATTACACTAGCACATTAAACTGCATTTGAATGTGTTGAAATTTATGTATTAGTTTGTCTGTATGAGACTAGCAGTAAGCTAGATCAACATTAGAATAACATACAGATCATATTCTAACATTTTATCATTGTTGAACTATATAACATTGATTAGTTTTATGTAAAGGTGCTCACCTTTAATAAAGTACATGTAGGAGCGGTCGAAATCTCGGACGTGGAGCTCTCGTTTATATACTGCCTATGGGAGCTCTAGGGATCTCGAAAACACTGCGCTGATATTGATTCTTGTTTTAGTTCTTCTTTTTTATCCAAAGTCTGCTTGCCATGGTCCATAATGTTTGAACGAAACAACAACAGCGTGCAATTAGACATTGCGAACTACACAGTTGTCCACGTCAGTCACCTTGGTTACTATCAGAGGGCTCTGGTTACTATGGCAGCACGAGCGGAAACCAGGGACAACGCGGATATGACGCCATTGACGGAGACAAAACGGAAATAAAGAAACGGTCCGTGTCTTCGAATTAAATTACAAATTTCTCCTGGTTTGAAAGTTGTTGGAAACAGTCGGGATAATGTAAGTACACAACAAAAAAAAATATATAACATAGATATAGTGATTTTTGCTATTTTTAAACAAAAAAAGTTACATATTGTGCCTTTAAGAAAAGGTAGAAGATGTTTGCTGTTGATGTTATTTTAGTCACCATTTTTACTCTGTAATGGTTTGCTATATCTTCACGAAGTGTTTCCTTTAAGATAAAAAGAAAGATGGGGCAGCATAGTTTTTTGTTGTTGTTGTTGTTGTATGTTTCTCTTGATTTTGGAAGAAATTTTCAGTAAATAATTGAAACTTGAACAAAGACCCAATTTTTTTGCCAAAAATGACAATCCATGTTTATTGCTACACATTTAAAATATGTAATTTTTTTTATTTTATAAATTTATTTGATTTAAGTTTAAGTGAATTTATAATAAATATTATGCAAAAATAAAAAATTGTCATTAATTGAGACTGAGATGTTTAGAATAATTATACCCTCTCTTCGATGGCGACAAAGCTTGTGAACTGGGACAAGATGGAGAACTCTTTACTGAGCTCAATGATGTAGGACTTCAGCTCTGCTTTCTTCCCCTGATAGAGAGATACAAGACAGCAAGTCAAGTTCTTCTGATAGCAAATTTGCCAGTTCTATTAAAAACAGCAACAATCAGTAAAATATTGTACCTCATGTTCTGCTTCACTGTTGCCTAGAATGCCATCTTCATAGTCTCTGATGATCGCTCTTGCTGTTAACTTGTGAAGGAACTACACACACACACACACACCCACGCACACACGCACACACACACACACACACACACACACACACACACACACACACACACACACACACACACACACACACACACACACACACACGATCAAAAATTGATGATATTTCAGATTATATGAAGTATTTAAGATGTTCACTCACAGTTCCTTTTGTCTTTTGCAGTTCTGTGGTGGAAACCATTGTTTTGATCTCCTGCCCACTCAAATCACCAAACAGTGTGGCCTAAAAGTGTGAATATTACACAATTAAAAATTTACAGCAGAAATTAACATACCTATATGAAGAATAATATTTACTTACTTTCATTTATAGTATGCATCAATATAACTATACTGATGAAATAATCGTCCAACATACTGTATATTTTAAAATAAAAAATGCCATACAAAATCTTCATGAACTTAATAATGCAAACAAACTGTCGATTCAGAGCTTTGAATGTATTTTATGAAACAGTTGGAAATAATTCATCAAACTCTAACTCTAATAGTAAAAAATACTAAAATTATAGCTACATTCATAATGTTTCTTAATTTTACAGTTTTAGCAAAATCTTTTGGATATACTGTGAATTTTACAATATATTACTCAGTCCTAACTACAATAAGGAACAACCATCTGCAACACAATCAGATCAGCTGGTAAATAGCGCAGGTCTACCTGAGTGCAGTTCGGCACAAAGCCGTATATGAGAGTGTGACAGTCACTGAAGAGGCCGTGAAGCTGTGAGGGGGCTTGAACAGGAGGAGGCGCTGTGGGATTAAACTGCTGCCACTTCACTGCCACTGATCTGCAGCCTGGAGACTCCATACGCTGAACCTGAGCACGCACCTGAAATTACCAGCAAATCTGGTGAACTCAAGCCTCAGAGCAGCCCATGTTGAACTGATAATGTTCCCTTTTCCTTAATTAACAGAACAATACAATAAACAGCGTGATTCACCTTCTCTGCCCAAGTGTGTTTCATTTTTGTATCAAAAAATTCACATGTTCCTCCCCCTGCTTGAGCCAAAGCTCTGAGCATATGACGATTAGCTGTCACGCTAGACAAACACAAACACAAACTATAGGTTCAGAAATGAACTGAAGTGTTAAAGAGATTTGTGTTGAACTCTTCAAAGGCAGACCTGAGTCCACAGGTGAAGAGGCGCGTGTGGCAGGAGTTTTCTCGGACCAGCTGTAGGGTCAGAGGCTGGTTCTGAACATGTCCATCAGAGAGCAGAAGGATGTTCCTCACGCCCCGGCTGGGAGACAGAAGGCTCAGGCTCTGGAGAGGCCGCCACAGCTCAGTGCCGCCACCAGCGCCACTACAGGACTGAAGAGACCACACATGCAATGACATGAACATGAACTTTAGTGATTAAAGGGTAACTCTCTCCAAAATTGAACCTAGGAGTCAAACTTTTGTGTAAAAGTATAATTAGAATGGAAACGCCACTTTTAAGATTGACCGTATTTTCGTTTTAGGTCAAAATGCCTTTTGAATGGGAGTACATGGGGCACTTTTATGATAGCATCAAAATCACTATTTTTGAAACACTAAGGAGGCTCGACACAACATGAAACTTTGTTCGAAGTATCACCAGGGGCTCTACACATGAACTTGAGCATCGACTACATTGTTTGTGTACACAAAGTTTACTAAAAAGAAAGGTTTTGTACGACTCACTTTATCAGTTAGTGTTTCCGGTGGAATTTTGTCAGTCATAAGTAGTCGATCTCCAAATGCAACGTAACATGAGGAGAGTAAAGACGGAAAGCTCCTAAAGCTTGTTTCCATATAAATTCACGGATAATTTTTTATCTAAGTTATCATGCTTTTCATTGAAATTACAAGTTCATGACATTTCCTCATATGGAGTCAGTTCAATACGTTGCATTTGGAGATCAACTACTTTTGAATGACAAAATTGCAGCCACCGGAAACACTAACTGATAAAGTGAGTCATACAAAACCTTTTTTTTTGGTAAACTTTGTGTACACAAACAATGTAGTCAATGCTCGAGTTCATGTGTAAAGCCCCTAGTGATACTTCGAGCAAAGTTTTATGTTGTGTAGAGCCTTCTTAGTGTTTTAAAAATAGCCATCATAGAAGTGCCCCATGCACTCCCATTCAAAAGGCATTTTGACCAAAAACAAAAATATGGTCAACCTTAAAAGTGGCGTTTCCATTCTAATTATGCTTTTACACGAAAGTTTGACTCGGGTAGATTAACAAAAAGAGCCTAGGTTCAATTTTGGTGAGAGTTACCCTTTAACCAAGGGCTCAAGGTTTAGCTGGTTAATGTGGTACAGTTACACCCTGCTGGATGATGCTGTAACTACAACATTATGGTGGCAAAACATCTCGCTCTAATTGGAACTGAGTGTCCATGAGCAACATCTTAAAAGCTGAAATGAAGTGATGATGATGCATAATGTGAATCGAATGATGTCTCCTGATGGAAGAAGTCAAAAAACCTGAAGAATTTCTCAATATGTCCCCTTTCAAAGCACAGAAACACTCATCTTTTAAACATTTTTAAACATTACTCACCATTATAAATTTTCTGGCTGGTTCAGATGCTTCATCTAAAGGCACTGGTGCAGGAAAAGCTTCCTTGTAATCTTAAAAACACACACATTTTAAGATTAACATTGTGTGAATGAAGTACCAGCATATAATATTCTTCACCCATAACACTTCACTGTGAATTACAAGAATAAAAGGGAAATAAAAGTGTCTACAAGATGATCACTAGCAGATAGTTTCAGTGAACACTAACCAGTGCTGAAAGAGATGATGTTGATCTTCAGGGAGCGGTCCAGAGATTTAAGGACTTGAAGGGCAATCCTGCGGGCGTTCAGCATGGCATCTCCCCGCATGGACTTGGACGAGTCCAGTAGAATGACCACATCGCTCACACTGGACGGATCTCCAGAGCTGGAAACCCCGCTTGACTTAAAGTCTGGATAAAACACCAGCATGCAGGCCTGCAGGGATCAGAGAGTGTCAGAGAACGACTTTTCTGTGTGTTTTATAGCTCAGGCCATGTGAAAGAAAAAGAGGCATTTTTGTCTGCAATATGAAACAGATGTGACTGATTATTTCATTACCTGACTACATTTATCCGGATGGTTCTCGACCCACATCCTGGGCATGTGGATATTAGAAAGACTGAAGTACACCTGTAACCCTTCAGATCCAAGAGTCTGTCCCGGTAACGTGCTGAGCATTGCCTTACAGTCGGTCATCTGAACGGGAAAAACACTGATACTGTTAATAATACTGTTCATAACCAAATATGTTTTATTTCCTTTGGATAACACAACAAGTATCTAGTAAGACAATCCACAAAAATAAGTAAAATAACCTTGGTTTTGATGCGGTGTGAAGAACTCAAGTTGATGATCTCGTAAGGCATTTCAATGGACATAGACAGAGAAAACTCCCTGAAGAAAGTGGGAATGAATGAAAGAGAGTGTGATATTATAAAGACAACGTGGTTTGCTAAATTAAATAATTGTCTTTTATATTGTAAATCATCAGCAGATGCATTTTGATTTTAGTGAATCTTTAGTGAATATCCCTGTGAATTCCCCCGTGTTTGAGACTCTCACCCCTCTGACTGAAGCTCCGTCACACCAATCTTTTCAACAGTTGCCTGAAATATAACAAAACTCTCAGTCAAAACACTGTAACTAACAGCAGCCCATACAGTAGTTTAACTACAGTGACTAAAGACCAATCGTGTCGTACCTGAGTTGTCAGATTAAGGGCGGCGCTCTGTTGCCATGGTGCCACGCTGCCAGCCAGTGAGAAGACTATAAAGCCTGATCTCACCACCAGCTCAGTGATTAACGTCACCTTGATCAAAACTGTGGCTCCGGGAGGAAGGTTCCCCACGCTGATAGTAAATACATCCTGCCTCACATGAACACATGACCTTAAAGAAGCCTTCTGATACATTATCACTCATGCATCAGAGAAAGAAACAGTAGTAAGTAACTCACAGGTGCATCCTGGTCCATCAGGTAGGCTCCATGGCCTTTCTCTATGGCTTGCTTGTACTCCTTACGAGCCTGCTCTTTTTCCTTTACCTACAGGACAAAGAAAGACATTGAAAACTGATGAGAAAGCAGCTATGAAGAGCAAAAGCTGCATTCGACAGATTCTGAATGACTTGTACCTTTCCAACGACATGTTTTCCATTGATAAAGGCTTCAAACCCACACACTGCTGCCGTCTCCTCCAGTGGAAAAACGTACTTTGCTTCAATGGGAACAGCACTCTTGTTTGTGTAGGTCTGAAAAATGATGACCTGATGACAGAACAGAGAAAGTTTTGGTTATGGTTACAGTTTGAATTTGTAATTATAATTTTGCTATGGTTCTTTCTTTCTTTTATTTTGTTAACCCTATTGGATTTTACTTTGAAGTTCTTGATCACCATGTCATGTCTTTGTTCCCTATTGCACTCTTTGTTCCCTACTATAAATGTGTCCATTGCTGTTTTGTTTTCAACTGCCATAAAATTTATGTTTTACCACCCCACATTTGCTGCCAGCCTCTTCATCACTAATTAAAATGTTCATATTTTTATCATTATATTTTCTGATATTTCACTTATTCTATTTATCCTTTATTCTGACTTTTTATTTTTCATAACATTGTTGAACACACGATTGACCTTAGCAGTGAGAGAAAAGCACACAACTGCTTTGTGTCGCTCATACACTCGCAGTCCAACTGTAGTATCACACCTGACACAGCAGGTCCATCAGCTTGCACCTCACATTGACAGCCTGAAGAGGAATTTTCTGACCATTGCTGTCCAGCAAACCTGCAGTCATCTCCTCCAGAGGGTTTTTAGTGGACTCCAAACCCTCACTGTCATCACTGGACACTAAAGAAACACATTAAACAAAACCAATGATCAATTTCACAAATCCAAATCAGAGCATTCAGCTTAACAGAGCATCAGATGTCCCTGAAGAATGATTTTCTCTCCACCATGTCAAAGTTCACCGTTATTATAAAGGACTGTTCTGCGGGACTCAAACTTTGGTCACCCAAAGCGCTATTGCACTATATGTTGGAGTGTTGTCCAGAAGGATATGGGCTCCTTAATGTTCATTGATAAAAAAATGTAATGTGCTTGATAGCCCCAGTTATCATCTACAACAGATTCCTCCACATACAAAAGCTCTTTCTACATGTCCTGTTCACTGTTCATTACTCACAGACGTCAGACGTGTCAGTGAGCTGTGTGAGCTCCACAACTGTGTCGATATGAGGCTGGAACTCTTTTAACTCGTCTCCCTCCAGAGTGTACTGAACCACATACTTCAGTCTGATCTGCTCTGTGTTATAGACAACAAACTCATCATCCTGTCAAATAGAAACCAGCACACACAAACACAAGAATCACATTAGATCCCAAAAACATGAGCAGAATAATTGAGAACAGAGAAAATGACTAGCACCTCAAATTCAGAGAGTCTCTTCTTGGGTGTGCGGCGGACTCCGTGTACACTGTGGTAGCCGACAGGGGCGCAGGTCAAAGTGGTGTCTTTCTTCAGCAGGTCTTTGCAGCGACCCAACGCCACTTCACACACCAACAGCAGCCGAGAGCCGTCAGTTACACTGGGCTTGGAGTATTTCACACTAGTGCTTTAACACAGAGCAGAAACTTACTGACTGGCTCAAGTCTTCAGTTGTCATGAAAGTGGAGTATTTACAAATCTGTCATAATTAAAGATTCCTGAATAATGCAAAAGACCACTGACTTTAGAGAGTCACTGAAGTAGATTCCTCCTCCAAGATTCCCGATATCCGTCCTCTCAATTCCATGCTGTTCGACTCCAACTCTGGGCAGCAACAGACCTCTACATAGAATATTCCATTAAAAAAAATTATATTTAATTAATTACATGATAAAACAAATAAGCAATCAAATGAATGACAATGAATTGCATTAACACTTGCTGAGAAAATCCCAAAAATGAACAAAAGACATTACATGATTATTGCAGAAGAGTAAATCATTGAATAGACATTACAATAAGTGATTTCTGTCAATTTATAGACAGATATTAGAGGTTTTTTCAGAGTTTTTCGGGGTTGGTCTACATTGTTTTAAGTAATGCTCATTTCCTCTATTTTTACGTTTAGATAAATTTGCCATAATTTATTAATCATTTAATAACATTTAATAAATGTATTAAAAACTGGGTTTTAAACAGCATTTAAACTTGTTAAAATAAATGGTTAAATTTAATCTTATTACATTTAATGCAAATCTCAACAACAATGTCCATTTTTGTACATTATTATTTCTAAATTCACTTACTATCAGCCATATCAAGAATCATGGTTCAACCAAACCGACTGTATCTGTCTTCACTTGCTCCACCACAGTATATGGTCTGTCATAAACAGGTTTGTGTGGTTTTGTATGTATGTATGTGTATGATTATTTTTTAAAGAAAATGCTCTTACCGTGACAGTATTCCAACAAAACTACTGGGACTGGTGGAGTGAAGGAGAGGCTTAATGTTTCCTAAATCCTCCCAAAACATTTGAAGCTCCACCCCTCTGCTTACACGCAGTATCTGCTGAATCTGAACAGGCCTGTAGTGGATACAAGATTAACACCATCATAATATATTCATGTTTGAACTTCAGACCACAGTCGTCACAATCAAGTTTACCTTTCCTGAAGCAGTTGAGAGACAACATGAAACTCAGGGTTTTGTGGTGGAACAACCTCAATGCTGCACCTCAGAGCTCGATACTTTCCCAGAGACGAGGGCGACGGGCTTCCCAGAGTGGCTTCACTCACATTCAGAATGTCTCTTATCAGCTGAGGACGACAGAAGAGTTTAAAGTACCAGTCTGCACTGTGTGTGGAGTTAAAAATCCATATTGAAAAATCTACCAAAATCCCCAAGTATGAAGGAATCTATATAATCATGTACTCTAATTGCATACATGTTACCTGACAAAGATCTAGTTTCTGAGACACAAGCTTGTGTTTGGAAGGAGGGTCGATCATTCTGAGGGGTAGAAGAGTGTTGACCTCCTCTAGCAGGGCCTTGACTTCATCCTCTTTCTGAGTCTTTTGTGCCTGCAGTAACAATCCCTCCACCCTGCTCACCTGCAACAGCACAGAGACATTAAACACACAACATTCCTGTGAGCTTCATGATTGGATGTGTGTGTGTGATTATTTAAGGCTTATTCTCACATCATTAAGGCTGATTTTGGAGACAGGGACTGTCAGGATGTTGCTAAGGGAACCGAGAGCTTCGGTCCAAACCAGCTCCACAAAGGCGCCAACTTCCTGTGATAATGAGCTGCAGTTCAGCTTCTCCTCCAACAGAAGCTGCAAATCAAAAGAGTGAACTGATTTTACACTCATCGGACACGTTATATATGCACATACTGTACAGTATCAACTGAATAAAACAGATCTTCATAGATCTGTTTCTGTGTAACCTGCTGCAGGCTGTAGGACGCCAAGCGTTCAACCTCAGGAGGAAGCGTGTGAGTTCTTGTGAATCCCTGCGTCTCCATCTCCTTCATCAGCAGCAGATACGCTTCCACAGCATCCTCAGACGTCATGCAGTGCACAAGCTTGTCCTGCACCCCTGCGCTCTACAGTGAGAGAGTGTCAAGACATGTCAAGAGTTCATTACCTCTCTCACAGTATATGAGTCCTATGATAACAACATTTAAACAGTTTAAACGGTGTTCGAGATGACCAAACCTCAGCTTCACGCAAGATTGAAGACAACACACGATACTGCTGGCCTTTTCGTCCTCTGGCACTCTGCAGCTCCAAAACAGACAAAGTCTTGGGTTTGACCTGCAACACAGACATGAAAACACCTTCAAACTCAGGCAGTGATGGAGGCTACAAGAATCACTCCAGGAATGTGTTAAACTGGTCATCATACATTTATCATTATTTTATACTATTTATCTGTCTGATTTCATTAAGTTGTGGAAGTTCAGAATGAGTTGTTTTGCAGGTTAGAGTGAATAAATGGTCTATTTTGAGTTCTGAACAATACATTGTGTTTTACATAGTACGTGTCCTCTTTTAATTCAAAGATTAATGTAAATAAAAATGTTCTCACTCACCTTCTCAAAAATTGAATACTTGGCCACTTGAAAATATGAAGGAAATTCAGGCAGCTCATGGTCGCCGCCTCTGTAAACTCTGCATTGGGTAAATGAAAAGATGCAATCAGGTAAACTAGCACATCTAAATAAATGATGTAAAAAATGTAGAACATTAAATAAACTTCAATAATTCTCAAGAACTGAAAGTGACAAAAAACAAGAGCATACCTGAACCTGCCAAGACTGGGTCCGCCCTTCTCAATCTTTGAGAGTTCAGAGTCAGACTGACCTTTGAACTCCTCTTTTTCTTGTATCTGGGTCGACACTTTTCCCTCTTTATGGTGAAAAACAACTTTATGTCAACAGAGCCACAAAAATGTATGCTTAAATCTCACTTAATAATCTTATAACCTAAAAACAATGTCAAATACATTTTCAGGAATCTCCTACCTGGACGAGAGATGAATTCAGAGGTGGGATAAGCCAGCTGTGGGGCCAAATCATGCTCCGTCAAAGGCAGGAGATGCCCTTCATCCAGACAGCTCCACACATACTGCGTCCCAACCACTGGGATCCGGAGCTTCTGGATGCTGCGCTGCCGGTTACTGCTCAGGTCATTCACACTGCTAGTGACTACAAAGGAGCACTGGAGAAGAGAAAAGCAGGTCAGAAGACACACTGCAGCTCTTTAGTGACTTTTAGTAGAAACATTGCACACTTTGGTGTCACTTTTACATATTTTAAGTTGCCATGTTACTGTTGTAGGAACTAATATAAAATTAGCCTATAGAGAGCAGTTAATTTTAACCCACTGGTACTGATCGGTCATTTTAGACCTAAAAATTGCCAAGAGTGCAAAATAAACACAATAGGCAGAGTAAGATCAAAAACTTGACTTGACTGTTTAGTTGAGCCAGAAGACTGAACTAAGATGTTGAAAAATCACTGCCAGATGGATCAAACATACTGAGATTTTTTACACTTTTATCGAATTTTTTTTTTTGAATTAATCATAGTTAAACGCTTTCTCTGTGTTCAGGTTTGACTGTAATGATAACGCACAAACTGACACTTTAATTTCAATTTCAAATAAAAAAAAGATAAACTTTGACAAGAAGTCTTAATTTTTCAAATGCAAAACCTAGCCTGATTCATGTAAGTAATTATGTCTGAAAACCCTGTTCAAAGAAAGGGAATTGCACAGGCCTGTGAATTTATTTATGGGCCATTCTATAGAATTGGTGCAAACTGCTGTCCGACAACCAAAAAACACATTTAAAAAGCATTTAAGTATTCAAATTTTAGATGTTTACAAATATCCTTCTATTAGGCCTATCTATTGAATCCCAGTAAATACAAGTAAACTTAATATAGAATCATCATTTACTGGGTAGGCTACTTTCAATTGGGAGGTGGCTGTCCCGAACCATAACCCCTAAATTTCAACTTGTGAAAATGATATTGAAATATTTTTTTTTAATTTTTTTCCATTGTTGTTTTTACAAATATCTTTTTGATTTCTTTTAAAAAGTTAAGTAAAAAAAAAAACATTTATTTAATTTTTAATTTTTAAATGTGTAAAAAAATGTGTCCCGCATTTTCATGTCACTACCAAAACAGTGTGTGTTTTAGTCCATTGGCTGAGACTGATTTTAACCACACCCCTACATTTTTGATCAGGAAATATTCTTGTGTGCCTCTCTCTCATAGCCTCTCTTTCATTATAGATAGGTACCATCATTTTGAGGGAAATGTGTTCAAAAGTCTGAAAATCTGTGTGTAACTTTAAGAGACGTCACTACCAAACACCTTTTTTCTGCAATTAAGCAAACTTTTTGGGGTGTAATTCCATACAATTTAGTTTTTATGTGTGTACAACTGTTCAGAACTGTGCTAGGTAACCATGTGCTGGCTATCATCTTTGAACTGGGTTTAAAAGTATCTTAAATTGTCACTACCGAAACAGTCATTACCGAAACATGTCGTGAAATTTTGGTTGTGACATCATGTTTTTTTTAGTGTTATTCGATAAAAAATTTGTTTTTGTGTGTGTACAACTGTTCAGAACTGTGCTAGGTAACCTTGTGCTGTTTATCATCTTTGAACTAGGCTCAAAAGTATCTTAAATTGTCACTAGCGAAACAGTCATGACCGAAACATGCCATCATTGTTTTGGTAGTGACAAAAGGGTTATTTGTACAGCTATGCAAATCATTAGTATCTTAGTATGTTTTAGTAGTGTTTTAGTATGCAAATTAAAATTCTGTAATATGATGTGGTCGCTACCAAAACATTACTGTCACTACCGAAAATGTGCCGTCACGACCGAAACATGGATGTTTTGTCTAAAATGAAGTATACTGAATTATCAACTAAGATGTTATTATAGTGTTTGGTTCTATGTATATTCAAACTAATGAATCCCATACAGAAATGTAATATATGTCAATATATGTAAATTACATATATAATGTCAGTGCCCATGTATGTCTGCTGCCTAAATGAGAATATATGCAAAATTCATATATGTAAAACACATAGACATTTATGAAACATATATTTCAAAATATAGCAAAAATGGCCGTTTTCATGTAAGTGCCATATATTTTCCCGTATATGCACATAAATGTGAAATATATGTAAGACGCATATATGTATACATGCATATATGTACTTATTTCCATAGTACATACTTTCACTTATATTAGGGATACAAATCTTATATCTGAATGCCTTGTAATTAAATGCCTATAGTTGGAGATTTTGTGTCTGTATTGTGTGAATACCAAATATAGTATTTTTAATACAATAATGCAGTGTTTTCTTTGTCATTTTTGACAAATACATCCACAAAGTACCATAACCATATGCCACAGCTTTAAAAATGCATCAGTATCACATGCATGTATGTTTACATACATTTATTAAATATGTGGAAAACAAATATGTATGTCACATATTTATACTTAATGTTGTCCATGCAAGAAACCAATACTATACTGTAATATATGCAGATCATATATGGATGAACTCAAATATTTTCTTCACATGTTTGGACACATAAATGTTCATATATGTTGCAGGCATATATTGTGTTCTCAGATAAGTCAAATATATGTATAGATATATGTCATGCTATTTAAAAGTACATATATGGCCATATATTACATTTTTGTATCCTTAACTTTGAAGTCAGTATGATTAACTTAATGCCTTTTACAAAGAAAGATTGGGTTCAAAATACAACAAATCGTATAAATTACACTTGAAATATTGTTAAAATTGTAATTGTTATTGATTTACCTGTGAAAACTTTTTTTTTAAAAATAGCAAAAAATATATTTACAAGGTAGATGTAAACAAAATATGAATAGGTCAATATGAGCCTTAAATTATTTCGGTAGTGACAAATTTGGGGAGAGGAAAAATATTCCAAAACTTTCTGAAAATACAATATGATAATTAACTGCACAATCCAACTCTGACTTTGAACCAAATCTGTAGAATGGCCCATATAGAGCTAAACAGGAATCCAGTGGTTAAACCACATTAGGTGCTTTTCCACCAATCTAGATTTTCAATGTCGTTGTTAACTTCAACGTTTAACAGTACAAGAGGGATAAACAAATCAAACGTCTGTAAATTGTGTAAATGACCTTAAAAAAAAAGAAAAAAAAGATCTAAATTTGTGTAAACAAACGCTCAGTGTAACTGTTTTGATGACAGAAAAAATATAGTTTAGTTATAAAGAGTATAAAAATGAGCAGAACCTCTTTGTTGATGACATGAGAGATGTTTCCTCCATTATCCAGAAGAGCCAATCTCAGCTTGTTCTTCTCTTTATAAGGCACATTCTTCACATCTAACACTACAGTACAGTTTTCAAACACTGTCATGATGCCACTGAAGAACATGCCAAGAACAGAAGATAAACAAAGAAAATATATCAATCAATCATACGAACGCTATAAAATATATGTACTTTATGCATCAACACAAACATGTTCAAATAAACATCGAATATTTATTTACAAATTATGCATACTACACATACCTAAAACAAGTTAATTGATTTTTCTCTTGAAGTAATTAAACATTCAGGCAATAATCAAAATCGCAGTATGATAGATATCACGTCAAAGACGGAAGAGCATATCTTACCGTGGAGAAGTTTATACCCTATTTTAAGAAAATACAATTAAAGAAGACGTAAACAATCTGCATGTGAAGTTCGTTAAATTACTTCCTGACTCGTACAGTATGTCACCCCCCTATATAAATATTAGACGGGCTCCATCCAGTGGTCGAAACTCAGTTCTTCATGAGGCGCGTGTAGGCTACAGCATAGCTACGCGGTGAGTTTTCGTGTGTGTGTGAGACGACTGTAAGTGTATCGGTGCAATATGTTTGAAGTGAACATATTCTTATATTCAAGTGTTGCACGGCGCCTCATAGCTCTTTTTCATCACTTGTGTTTTCCTGCTTTAGAAATGACAAATAAACGTAATTAAAATAAAAAAGGCACAATGTCGTAAAAATACCATTTGAGGAGTTTCTTCTATTAAAGTACAGATAATTAATTTATAGAATATTATTAATTAAATCGGGTGACAAGACTTCACAATTTTTTTTTATTTTTTTTTTACATTGTAGAATAAAAAGTCAAGAATCCCTAGAACATCAATTGATGGAGTTCTTGCCACAACTTTGACAGCCTTTCACTGAATGATACATTATTTTACTGATGGATAAAAATAGGCAGAGCAAAACTTATAACCCAATAAGAATTTTTAGCACAATTAGTTGACATATATTTGAAATTACCAATTTTTTTTTTAAAACGCAGAGGGCTGTAAGTGGCTTGACGAGTAATTCCCAAGGAATAAAGATTTGATTCTTCTAATAATCATCCCATGGATTTAAGCCATTTTAACTTTAAAAAAAAAAAAAAAAAAGAATCCAGAGAAAGTCCATTAGGATAGGATGGATGATTATTACACAGAACAGGAGGCAACAGCTTTTCTGTGACTGTGCAGGTCCTTGAGGCACCAACGTTTACGGTAACAAACAATATATTTATTTTCATTTACTTAAAAGAAAGACAGCACAAGCACATGTGTCAACAAAACATTTGGCAAATTTAGTTTAATTTTAAATGATAAATCAACATACTGTTTAATGATCATAGATAATGTGATGAACTACATTAGTGGTTGCTCCGCTAAGACATCAGTGCGAACTTGAGGAGAAATTACTTAATAGATCCACTAAAAGTCACTACTACAATTACTGTAACTGAAAAAATGTCTAGTTCTAAAAAAAAGCTTGCAAACACTTGATATTTTAGAATACAATGAAATTCAGACATTTTGCATCAATATTTTGAGTTAATCTAATATTTCAAAAGTGTCTAAATATATTGTTAAGGCCACTTAAAGGCTAGAAAGATTTGTTTGCAATAAGCAAGCAGCAAGTAAAACAGCAACTGTAAAAGAAGGGGGAAGTGTGTGTCCAGTTTCTACATGACTGATACGCACACACGTCTCTCCAGAACAGGTTTGAGAGGGGAATATGGGTGTGGAGAATCACAGCCCAGTAGCTGACGTGTAGATGATTCCCAATCCCGGCCGATCTCCAGCCTGCTGCACACACACGGATACTGTCTGTCTGTCCGACAGGCCCAGTCCACGGCCCTCTTCACTGCCTCCCAGTGCATCAGCCTGAATGGAGAAGAGCACAAAGTTATGGATCAAATATACAAGAGTGAATCACTATGAGGACGTGTGCTCGTACCTGGGCTCCTGAGACTCTTTCAGCCGGAGGAGAGACTCGAGCAACCGTCCCACTGCCAGCTTCTTCACCCGGATCAGCTGCAGCACCAGCAGAGTCGCCACCAGTCTCAGAATTTCAGCATGAGCCTTCACACCTGACAGACAAAACATGTGACTGATTAACTGATTCTGACAGACAAACTGTGTCTGAAAAATTAAGAAGATTCGATTTAAAAAATCTTATACCAAAGGAACGGATGCCTTTCTCCTGAAGGAAGACATTGGCAAAAAAGTCTACGTCCAGGTTGAGGAAGCTGCTCAGTCTCTCAGTGCACTCCCAGTATCCATCCTACATCCAAACAATACAAAAGTTCATATTCCCTTGACTTACACATTTACATACTGTATAATCTAGTGCATTAAATCATGTGTAAAAACCTCATGTTGAAGCTCAAACAGCTCATTCCAGGCCACGGTGTCAGTCTTGCTTGTTTTATCTGCCATGACCGACAGATTCAAGATGTCATGAGGTTTTGTGAAATGTTGAGTCCTTATTTGATAACCAGAATCAGCCCTTATTCTAGCTTCATGAGACAAAAGATAGAAAGATGAGACAATGATATAAAATTGAGACAAAGGATAAAAAGATTTTTTTTACTCCACATCAACATTGAAACCTCATCAGTGTGAGCCAACTTACATTGTGCAGAAGTCACAGTGTCTAGTGGCCGTAGTAGTCTTTGCCGTTTTAGTTGTTGCGCTTCTTGTGCTGCTGGTTCCATTAGTTGTGTTTGTTCTTGATGAGATGCTTCATAAAGTCTGGAGGATGAGGAACCAAAAAGGCCCAAAGGCTCATTCGTACTTTGAAGGAAACCACCAAAGCCACTATATGCAGGGAGAGAGGGCGGCGCAGACATTGTGGGATAACCAAAGACAGCGTGGCTAGCAGCCTTGCCACTCCTTGAAAGGGGTGCATCCACGCTGCTAAAAAAAGTAGGAGGAGGAGGAGGACTGGGAGACAAGTACTGCTTATATGCAAGATGAGGAGGAATAGGAGGACCTTCAAAGAGAGGAGGAGTTGAGGCGTCACACTGGGTCTCTGAGAGACGGTGAAGGTCAGGAGATTCCCTCGTTGAAAAAGATGCGCTCTGCCTGCCAAAAAGAGGAGGAGGAGGAGTAGGGCTGTGAGACAAGTTCTGCTTAGATGCAAGATGAGGAGGAATAGGAGGACCTCCAAAGAGAGGAGTTGAGATGCCATGATAGATCACTGAGAGACTGCGAAGAGCAGGAGTTTCACTCATTGAAAAAGATGTGCTCACCCTGCCAGAAAGAGGAGCAGGAGGAGTGGGGCTGGAAGACGAGAACAGATTAGATGCAAGACTAAGATTAGGAGGAGGAGGACCTGCAAAGAGAGGAGGAGTTGAGCCTTCAAGCTCGAGCGCTGGGGGAAGGTATGCTGGCAATGCTCCAGCACGGCGAAGGGCATAAGTTTCACTCGTGGGGAGAAAGGAATCAAGGCTGCAATCAATGGAGAGAGAGTCCGCCGATGCAGAATCACGAAGGGGAGGAGGCACTGAGGAGGGAACCCTAGAGACACGACCAAGGGAAGTTGGAGGGGGAGGGGGAGGGGGAAGCCTGTCACTCATGGAGCCAGATTTGGACATCAAGGCACTACCAGAAGGACGAGGAGGTTGCATTGACTTTTTAAGAATTTGATGATGAGGGAAAGCACCCATTGTGGCACCTACAGGAGCCTGTGATGAGGTTGTGTGAGGCGTCGCATCACTTTCATCAGAACTAGACGAACGACTTAACATTCTTGCTGAGCGTCTGCAATCGAGAATGCTACCTTCAAAACGTGAAGGACGCCAGCTGTTACTGGAGCGAAGAAGAGGGAGAGCTGCAGATGCTTCCATTTCAAAATCCTCAGTAGGATCCGCATAGTCACACTCAATTTCATCATCATAAAATGAAGCTTGTTTAAGGAGCTGATAAGGAGATGAGGAGCCGCTACTGCTCCATTCCTCTGAATCCATCTAAAAAAAAAAAAATTAAAAAAAGAATATATACATCATATATATATATATATATATATATATATATAAATAAAAACGATTGGTGTGAATACTGAATGATGTCAGCTTAGATACTACATTTTACATTTATGCATTTGGCAGACGCTTTTATCCAAAGCAACTTACACTGCATTTCAAGGTACACATTTTCATTCTTATCAGTTCTTGCTTTCCATGGGAATTGAACCCATGACCTTGGCGTTGCAAGCGCCAACACTCTACTGTTTGAGCTACAGGAAAGCCACTATGTTGCATTTATACTACTACATTACATACTACATTATACAACATTGCATGACAACAGCTGTAATAGACCATTTTGTTGTTACCCATACATAATTAGCACATTTAATACGCCCATCCATGAGCTTCTCTTCAGTCCAGCCCATATATGGCAAAATATCCACATCCTCTTCTGATATGAGTTTGGGAATATCTGTCAATCCAGTTTCAAGCTCATTCTGGTCCTACAAAGAGCAATTGAGATCACAAAAGTCATTTTAGTTTAACTCTCATATATCACACTTTAGCAGAAGTTGACTTCTTATATCAGAGAATTTTTGGTATATTTTCGTTATATAGCATCTGCAATAAATTTTGCCGCTGGGCCATTTAGTGACCCAAGTCTGAAAATGCGATTCACAATGTACACTTTCACATTTTATTGACCTTTTATTTTTCACCTTTTATTTTTATTAAAACATTTTTAACAAACGATTATAATAGGCAAGTATAAGGAAAAGCTGCCTAAAAACACATGCAAGAAACATAATTTGAATAGCTACACGATTAGACATTAAAAGCATAAATGCTTGAGAAAATTGTATTATTAAAAATTGTTGCATTAAGAAAAGGTAGATGTTGTTATTTAGGTACTATATGTTATTGTACATTTGTTTGGTCACCCTTTTTACTCTGTAATGGTCTGCTGTGTTTTACTATTGAACAGTCTTTACGAATTTCGAATTTACGAATAGGTGGTAATACACTATACGTAAAGATGCTTCAATAGTAAAACAGAGCAAACCATTACAGAGTAAAAAGGGTGACCAAACAGATTTAAGCTAGAAAGAAAGACAGAGCAACATAGTTTTTGATTTTTCTGTTTGTTTCTCTTGATCTTGAAACTGAAACTTGAACAAAGACACAATTCTTTGCCTGAAAGAACAATGAAAGATTATTGCTACACGTTTAAAATCTTGTTTTTACAGATAATGTAAATTATTTTTATGAATTTAAAAAAGCCATTTATTGTTACAATATGTTTAGAATGAATGATCTGAACACATAACCCCTACATTATCAGCAATCATACCCTCTCTTCGATGGCGACAAAGCTTGTGAACTGGGACAAGATGGAGAACTCTTTACTGAGCTCAATGATGTAGGACTTCAGCTCTGCTTTCTTCCCCTGATAGAGACAAGACAGCAAGTCAAGTTCTTCTGATAGCAAATTTGCCAGTTCTATTAAAAACAGCAACAATCAGTAAAATATTGTACCTCATGTTCTGCTTCACTGTTGCCTAGAATGCCATCTTCATAGTCTCTGATAATCGCTCTTGCTGTTAACTTGTGAAGGAACTACACACACACACACACACACACACACACACACACACACACACACACACACACACACACACACACACACACACCTGATTAAAAATGTATGATCTTTCAGATTATATGAACTATTTAAGATGTTCACTCACAGTTCCTTTTGTCTTTTGTAGTTCTGTGGTGGAAACCATTGTTTTGATCTCCTGCCCACTCAAATCACCAAACAGTGTGGCCTAAAAGTGTAAATATTACACAATTAAAAATTTACAGCTGAAATTAACATACCTATATGAAGAATAATATTTAATTACTTTCATTAATAGAATGCAACAATATAACTATACTGACGAAATAATCGTCAATATTTACCAACTGTACATACTGTATATTTAAAAATATTTTAATATCAAAAATGCCATACAAAATCTTCATGAACATAATAATGCAAACAAACTGTTGATTCAGGGCTTTGAATGTATTTTATGAAACAGTTGGAAATAATTCATCATCAAACTCTAACTATAATGGTAAAAAATACTAAAATAATAGCTACATTCGTAATGTTTCTTAATTTTACAGTTTTAGCAAAATCTTTCAGATATACTGTGAATTTTACAATATATTACTCAGTCTGAACTACAATAAACAACAACCAACTGCAACACAATAAGATCAGCTGGTAAATAGCGCAGGTCTACCTGAGTGCAGTTCGGCACAAAGCCGTATATGAGAGTGTGACAGTCACTGAAGAGGCCGTGAAGCTGTGAGGGGGCTTGAACAGGAGGAGGCGCTGTGGGATTAAACTGCTGCCACTTCACTGCCACTGATCTGCAGCCTGGAGACTCCATACGCTGAACCTGAGCACGCACCTGAAATTACCAGCAAATCTGGTGAACTCAAGCCTCAGAGCGGCCCATGTTGAACTGATAATGTTCCCTTTTTCTAAATAAAAACAACAATACAATAAACTGCGTGATTCACCTTCTCTGCCCAAGTGTGTTTCATCTTTGTGTCAAAAAATTCACATGTTCCTCCCCCTGCTTGAGCCAAAGCTCTGAGCATATGACGATTAGCTGTCAAGCTAGACAAACACAAACACAAACTATAGGTTCAGAAATGAATTGAAGTGTTAAAGAGATTTGTGTTGAACTCTTCAAAGGCAGACCTGAGTCCACAGGTGAAGAGGCGCGTGTGGCAGGAGTTTTCTCGGACCAGCTGTAGGGTCAGAGGCTGGTTCTGAACATGTCCATCAGAGAGCAGAAGGATGTTCCTCACGCCCCGGCTGGGAGACAGAAGGCTAAGGCTCTGGAGAGGCCGCCACAGCTCAGTGCCGCCACCAGCGCCACTACAGGACTGAAGAGACCATAGATGCAATGACATGAACATGAACATGAACTTTAGTGATTAACCAAGGGCTCAAGGTTTAGCTGGTTAATGTGGTACAGTTACACCCTGCTGGATGATGCTGTAACTACAACATTATGGTGGCAAAACATCTCGCTCTAATTGGAATTGAGTGTCCATGAGCAACAACTGAAAAGATGAAATGAAGTGAAGATGATGCATAATGTGAATCGAATGATGTCTCCTGATGGAAGAAGTAAAAAAACCTGAAGAATATCTCAATATGCCTCCTTTCAAAGCACAGAAACACTCATCTTTAACCATTTTTAAACATTACTCACCATTATAAATGTTCTGGCTGGTTCAGATGCTTCATCTAAAGGCACTGGTGCAGGAAAAGCTTCCTTGTAATCTTAAAAACACATATTTTAAGATTAACACTGTGTGAATGAAGTACCAGCATATAATGTTCTTCACCCATAATGCTTCATTGTGAATTACAAGAATAATAGGGAAATTAAAGTGTCTAAAAGATGATCACTAGAACAACAGCACAATTGTTTCAGTGAGCACTAACCAGTGCTGAAAGAGATGATGTTGATCTTCAGGGAGCGGTCCAGAGATTTAAGGACTTGAAGGGCAATCCTGCGGGCGTTCAGCATGGCGTCTCCCCGCATGGACTTGGACGAGTCCAGTAGAATGACCACATCGCTCACACTGGACGGATCTCCAGAGCTGGAAACCCCGCTTGACTTAAAGTCTGGATAAAACACCAGCATGCAGGCCTGTAGGGATCAGAGAGTGTCAGAGAACGACCTTTCTGTGTGTTTTATAGATCAGGCCATGTGAAAGAAAAAGAGGCATTTTTGTCTGCAATATGAAACAGATGTGACTGATTATTTCATTACCTGACTACATTTATCCGGATGGTTCTCGACCCACATCCTGGGCATGTGGATATTAGAAAGACTGAAGTACACCTGTAACCCTTCAGATCCAAGAGTCTGTCCCGGTAACGTGCTGAGCATTGCCTTACAGTCGGTCATCTGAACGGGAAAAACACTGATACTGTTAATAATACTGTTCATAACCAAATATGTTTTATTTCCTTTGGATAACACAACAAGTATTAGTAAGACAATCCACAAAATTTAGTAAAATAACCTTGGTTTTGATGCGGTGTGAAGAACTCAAGTTGATGATCTCGTAAGGCATTTCAATGGACATAGAGAGAGAAAACTCCCTGAAGAAAGAGGGAACGAATTAAAGAGAGTGTGATATTATAAAGACAACGTGGTTTGCTAAATTAAATAATTGGATTTAATATTGTAAATCATCAGCAGATGCATTTAGATTTTTAGTGAATATCCCTGTGAATTCCCCAGCGTTTGAGACTCTCACCCCTCTGACTGAAGCTCCGTCACACCAATCTTTTCAACAGTTGCCTGAAATATAACAAAACTCTCAGTCAAAACACTGTAACTAACAGCAGCCCATACTGTAGTTTAACTACAGTGACTAAAGACCAATCGTGCCGTACCTGAGTTGTCAGATTAAGGGCGGCGCTCTGTTGCCATGGTGCCACGCTGCCAGCCAGTGAGAAGACTATAGAGCCTGATCTCACCACCAGCTCAGAGATGAACGTCACCTTGATCAAAACTGTGGCTCCGGGAGGAAGGTTCCCCACGCTGATAGTAAATACATCCTGCCTCACATGAACACATGACCTTAAAGAAGCCTTCTGATACATTATCACTCATGCATCAGAGAAAGAAACAGTAGTAAGTAACTCACAGGTGCATCCTGGTCCATCAGGTAGGCTCCATGGCCTTTCTCTATGGCTTGCTTGTACTCCTTACGAGCCTGCTCTTTTTCCTTTACCTACAGGACAAAGAAAGACATTGAAAACTGATGAGAAAGCAGAAATGAAGAGCAAAAGCTGCATTCGACAGATTCTGAATGACTTGTACCTTTCCAACGACGTGTTTTCCATTGATAAAGGCTTCAAACCCACACACTGCTGCCGTCTCCTCCAGTGGAAAGACGTACTTTGCTTCAATGGGAACAGCACTCTTGTTTGTGTAGGTCTGAAAAATGATGACCTGATGACAGAACAGAGAAAAATTTGGTTATGGTTACAGTTTGAATTTGTAATTATAATTATAATTTTGCTATGGTTCTTTCTTTCTTTTATTTTGTTAACCCTATTGGATTTTACTTTGAAGTTCTTGATCACCACGTCATGTCTTTGTTCCCTATTGCACGCCCTCACTGTCCATTGCTGTTTTGTTTTCATCTGCCTTAAAATTTAACAACAAATTTTTGACCACCCCTTATTTGCTGTCAGCCTCTTCATCACTAATTAAAATGTTCATATTTTTAATCATCATATTTTCTGATATTTCACTTATTCTATTTATCCTTTATTCTCACTTTTTATATTTCATAACATTGTTGAACACATGATTGACCTTAGCAGTGAGAGAAAACAGTGATGCTTTGATTGAAAAACACACAACTGCTTTGTATCGCTCATACACTCGCAGTCCAAATGTAGTATCACACCTGACACAGCAGGTCCATCAGCTTGCACCTCACATTGACAGCCTGAAGAGGAATTTTCTGACCATTGCTGTCCAGCAAACCTGCAGTCATCTCCTCCAGAGGGTTTTTAGTGGACTCCAAACCCTCACTGTCATCACTGGACACTAAAGAAACACATGATCAATTTCACAAATCCAAATCAGAGCATTCAGCTTAACAGAGCATCAGATGTCCCTGAGGAATGATTTTTCCCTCCGCCATGTCAAAGTTCACCGTTAAAGGGCTGTTCTGCAGGACTCAAACTTGTTGTAGCGCTTTATATTGGAGTGCTGCACACAACAATATGGGCTCCGCCATCATGTAATTTGATTACATTTTTAATGGATTTGACAGATCTACAACAGATTCCTCCACATATAAAAGCTCTTACTACATGTCCTGTTCACTGGTCGTTACTTACAGACGTCAGACGTGTCAGTGAGCTGTGTGAGCTCCACAACTGTGTCGATATGAGGCTGGAACTCTTTTAACTCGTCTCCCTCCAGAGTGTACTGAACCACATACTTCAGTCTGATCTGCTCTGTGTTATAGACAACAAACTCATCATCCTGTCAAATAGAAACCAGCACACACAAACACAAGAATCACATTAGATCCCAAAAACATGAGCAGAATAATTGAGAACAGAGAAAATGACTAGCACCTCAAATTCAGAGAGTCTATTGGGTGTGCGGCGGACTCCGTGTACACTGTGGTAGCCGACAGGGGCGCAGGTCAAAGTGGTGTCTTTCTTCAGCAGGTCTTTGCAGCGACCCAACGCCACTTCACACACCAACAGCAGCCGAGAGCCGTCAGTTACACTGGGCTTGGAGTATTTCAAACTAGTGCTTTAACACAGAGCAGAAACTTACTGACTGGCTCAAGTCTTCAGTTGTCATGAAAGTGGAGTATTTACAAATCTGTCATAGTTAAAGCAGGGCTCGACATTAAGGCTTGTCCGCTTGTCCGGGACAAGTGGATTTTTTTGTAGGACAAGTGGAAGAGAAAATTAGTTGTCCCACTGGACAAGTTAAATTTCAAACAAAATAAAATGCCATGTTACTTCACGTTATGTGCCACTCATTACGTCTATAATTTTACAGATTTAATTTTACCGATTTGAGACGTTGCCTGGCGCTGAGCCAGAGTCGGACGCGTTCAGCGCTGTCATATATCACAACTTAGCAGTGTTTTCAACTTCATAATGTTTATTTTAGGTTTCAGATATTTAAATACACATAAGCACGAGTAAAACAATACATTTGGAGTTTGTAAAATACACACTGATGTCTGTGGAAGCAGCAATAACAATCTATTCAAATATAATAGCGCGTGACGCGTCGCCATGGAAACATTAAAGGGAACGTTCGCCTTGAAAAAACTCACTCTGGGGGTGGGGGTGTCAGTTAGAATATTTTAAACTTGCGCGTGAAAGGGTTAAAGAAAAGATCCAAAATAAATATTTGTGTGTGCTGTAAAGTGGTTAAAAAAAAAAAAAAATCGGAATCGGCAGGTCAAACTCAATGAAAAACCGGAATCAGCCTAGAAAATTGTAATCGGTGCATCTCTATGTCTACAAAATTATTTTAGATATAGTATACAGTAAGTCTAGCTAGCTTGTCTAGCTAGCTTGCAAATACTGAGGATACCTACAAGAGTCACCACTTCCTCTGGTGATACACTGCGCACCAGCGTGCAAAGTATTACTTTGTATTATGGAGTCTGGAGATCCTTATTTCTTGTTGAAGGGGAACTCTGTTCTTGGGACACGTTCCTTTCAACTGTTTCAACTGAATTTTATTAATATTGATAGTGTTTGGATGCTTTCAATGGTTTGTTCGAATTCTGCATTAGCAAAACACACACACAAAAAAAAAAGATAAAATTATAAACCTTTACCCGGACAAGTGACTTTTGTGCATGGACAAGTAAAACATAAATTTACTTGTCCAAAGGACAAGTGCCTCAAAAAGTTAATGTCAAGCCCTGGTTAAAGATTCCTGAATAATGCAGAAGACCACTGACTTTAGAGAGTCACTGAAGTAGATTCCTCCTCCAAGATTCCCGATATCCGTCCTCTCAATTCCATGCTGTTCGACTCCAACTCTGGGCAGCAGCAGACCTCTACATGGAATATTCCATTAAAAAATGTATATTTAATTAATTACATGATAAGATGAATAATAAATTAAATGAATGATAATGAATCGCATTAACACTTGCTGAGAAAATCCCAAAAATGAACAAAAGACATTACATGATTATTGCAGAAGAGTAAATCATTGAATAGACATTACAAACATTGACTTCTGTCAATTTATAGACAGATATCAGAGTTTTTTTCAGAGTTTTTCGGGGTTGGTCTACATTGTTTTTAGTAATGCTCATTTCCTCTATTTTTACGTTTAGATAAATTTGCCATAATTTATTAATCATTTAATAACATTTAATAAATGTATTAAAACTGGGTTTTAAACAGCATTTAAACTGGTTAAAATGAATGGTTAAATTTAATCTTATTACATTTAATGCAAATCTCAACAACAATGTCCATTTTTGTACATTATTATTTCTAAATTCACTTACTATCAGCCATATCAAGAATCATGGTTCAACCAAACCGACTGTATCTGTCTTCACTTGCTCCACCACAGTATATGGTCTGTCATAAACAGGTTTGTGTGGTTTTGTGTGTAGGTATGATTATTTTTTAAAGAAAATGCTCTTACCGTGACAGTATTCCAACAAAACTACTGGGACTGGTGGAGTGAAGGAGAGGCTTAATGTTTCCTAAATCCTCCCAAAACATTTGAAGCTCCACCCCTCTGTTTACACGCAGTATCTGCTGAATCTGAACAGGCCTGTAGTGGATACAAGATTAACACCATCATAATATATTCATGTTTGAACTTCAGACCACAGTCGTCACAATCAAGTTCACCTTTCCTGAAGCAGTTGAGAGACAACATGAAACTCAGGGTTTTGTGGTGGAACAACCTCAATGCTGCACCTCAGAGCTCGATACTTTCCCAGAGACGAGGGCGACGGGCTTCCCAGAGTGGCTTCACTCACATTCAGAATGTCTCTTATCAGCTGAGGACGACAGAAGAGTTTAAAGTACCAGTCTGCACTGTGTGTGGAGTTAAAAATCCATATTGAAAAATCTACCAAAATCCCCAAGTATGAAGGAATCTATATAACCATGTACTCTAATTGCATACATGTTACCTGACAAAGATCAAGTTTCTGAGACACAAGCTTGTGTTTGGAAGGAGGGTCGATCATTCTGAGGGGTAGAAGAGTGTTGACCTCCTCTAGCAGGGCCTTGACTTCATCCTCTTTCTGAGTCTTTTGTGCCTGCAGTAACAGTCCCTCCACCCTGCTCACCTGCAACAGCACAGAGACATTAAACACACAACATTCCTGTGAGCTTCATGATTGGATGTGTGTGTGTGATTATCTAAGGCTCATTCTCACATCATTAAGGCTGATTTTGGAGACAGGGACTGTCAGGATGTTACTAAGGGAACCGAGAGCTTCGGTCCAAACCAGCTCCACAAAGACGCCAACTTCCTGTGATAATGAGCTGCAGTTCAGCTTCTCCTCCAACAGAAGCTGCAAATCAAAAGAGTGAACTGATTTTACACTCATCGGACACATTATATATGCACATACTGTACAGTATCAACTGAATAAAATAGATCTTCATAGATCTGTTTCTGTGTAACCTGCTGCAGGCTGTAGGACGCCAAGCGTTCAACCTCAGGAGGAAGCGTGTGAGTTCTTGTGAATCCCTGTGTCTCCATCTCCTTCATCAGCAGCAGATACGCTTCCACAGCATCCTCAGACGTCATGCAGTACACAAGCTTGTCCTGCACCCCTGCGCTCTACAATGAGAGAGTGTCAAGACATGTCAAGAGTTCATTACCTCTCTCACAGTATATGAGTCCTATGATAACAACATCTAAACAGTTTAAATGGTGTTCGATGACCAAACCTCAGCTTCACGCAAGATTGAAGACAACACACGATACTGCTGGCCTTTTCGTCCTCTGGCACTCTGCAGCTCCAAAACAGACAAAGTCTTGGGTTTGACCTGCAACACAGACATGAAAACACCATCAAACTCAGGCAGTGATGGAGGCTACAAGAATCACTTCAGGAATGTGTTAAACTGGTCATCATACATTTTATTACTATTTTATTTTCCCCCCCCTAGATCCACTTATTATGTTTGTCAAATTTATGACCTATGGGTGTTGTGTGCATGTATTTATCTGTCTGACTTCAGAAAGTTGTGGAAATTGAAAAAGTAATTTTTGCAGTGTATTTTGAATAAATGGTCTACTTTGAGTTCTGAAATGTACAGTGTGTTTTTCATAATACACTAACTCTTTTAATTAAAAGATTAAGGGAAAATCGAAGGAACATTTTTTAATGATGTGACACACTATGACACTCACTCACCCTCTCAAAAACTGAATATTTGGCCACTTGAAAATATGAAGGAAATTCAGGCAGCTCATGGTCGCCACCTCTGTAAACTCTGCATTGGGTAAATGAAAAGATGCAGTCAGGTAAACTAGTACATCTAAATAAATTATGTGAAAATTGTAGAACAATAAAGAAACTTTTTTTTTTTAAAACACTCAAGGACTGACGGTGACAAAAAACAAGAGCATACCTGAACCTGCCGAGACTGGGTCCGCCCTTCTCAAGAGCCGCAATCTCAGTCTTTGGGAGTTCAGACTGACCTTTGAACTCCTCTTTTTCTTGTATCTGGGTCGACACTTTCCCCTCTTTATGGTGAAAAAACAACAGTATGTCAACAGCTCCACAAAAACGCATGGTTTAATCTCATTTACTCAATACCTAAATATATCAAATATATTTCTCAACAAAAATGTGCTGCAACAGAAGAGTACAACAAAAGAACAATACACACCCACAGTAAGCAAACAGAACTAATCTGGCAGTGACACTCCCATCCATTCTGTTCCTCCATTTTGTTTACACATCTCATGTGACTTGACACAAACATCTCATATCTATTCTAACCAAAGAAAGAAAATTTGAGAATTCAATAAATTAGGTTAATGAAACTTCTACCTGGATGAGAGATGGATTCAGAGGTGGGACAAGCCAGCTGTGGGGCCAAATCATGCTCCGTCAAAGGCAGGAGATGCCCTTCATCCAGACAGCTCCACACATACTGCGTCCCAACCACTGGGATCCGGAGCTTCTGGATGCTGCGCTGCCGGTTACTGCTCAGGTCATTCACACTGCTAGTGACTACAAAAGAGCACTGGAGAAGAGAAAAGCAGGTCAGAAGACACACTACAGATCTTTAGTAGGAACTATTGCTCACTTAATTGTTTTAACCTCTTGAGGCATTATTTTAAGCATTATAAAGCATGAAGGGCAGTTCCCATTTCCATGTTATTTGTGGGATACGAACCTCTTTGTTGATGACATAAGATATGTTTCCTCCATTTTCCAGAAGAGCCAATCTCAGCTTGTTCTTCTCTTTATAAGGCACATTCTTCACATCTAACACTACAGTACAGTTTTCAAACACTGTCATGATGCCACTGAAGAACATGCCAAGAAAAACGACAGAAGATAAACAAAGAAAATATATCAATCAATCATACGAACACTATAAAATATATGTACTTTATGCATCAACACAAACATGTTCAAATAAACATCGAATATGTATTAACAAATTATGCATACTATACACATACCTAAAACAAGTGAATTTATTTTTCTCTTGAAGTAATTAAACATTCAGACAATAATCAAAATCGCAGTAGGCTATGATAGATATCACGTCATTAGAAGACGGAAGAGCATATCTTACCGTGGAGAAGTTTATACCCTATTTTAAGAAAATACAATTAAAGGAGACGTAAACAATCTGCATGTGAAGTTCGTTAAATTACTTCCTGACTCGTACAGTATGTCACCCCCCTATATAAACATTAGACGGGCTCCATCCAGTGGTCGAAACTCAGTTCTTCATGAGGCGCGTGTAGGCTACAGCATCTACGCGGAGAGTTTTCGTGTGTGTGTGTGTGACTGTGTATCGGTGTAATATGTTTGAAGTGAACATTCATATATTCAAGTGTTGCACGGCGCCTCATAGCTCTTTTTCATTACTTGTGTTTTCCTGCTTTAGAAATGATAAATAAAACTAATAAATAAAAAAAAAGGCACAATATCGTAAAAATACCATTTGAGGAGTTTCTTCTATTAAAGTACAGCTAATTAATTTATAGAATATTATTAATTAAATCGGGTGACAAGACAAAGTCTCTATATTTTTTTATTACATTGTAAGAGCAGAATAAAGTCAAGAATCCCTAGATAGAACATCAATTGATGGAGTTCTTGCCACAACTTTGACAGCCTTTCACTGAGTGATACATTATTTTACTGATGGATAAAAATTGGCAGAGCAAAACAGAAAAATTACAACCCAATAAGATTTTTTTGCACAATTAGTTGACATGAATCCAGAGAAAGTCCATTAGGATAGGATGGATGATTATTACACAGAACAGGAGGCAACAGCTTTTCTGTGACTGTGCAGGTCCTTGAGGCACCAACGTTTACGGTAACAAACAATATATTTATTTTCATTTACTTAAAAGAAAGACAGCACAAGCACACGTGTCAACAAAACATTTGGCAAATTTTGTTTAATTTTAAATGATAAATCAACATACTGTTTAATGATCATAGATAATGTGATGAACTACATTAGTGGTTGCTCCGCTAAGACATCAGTGCGAACTTGAGGAGAAATTACTTAATAAATCCACTAAAAGTCACTACTACAATTACTGTAACTGAAAAAATGTCTAGTTCTAAAAAAAAGCTTGCAAACACTTGATATTTTAGAATACAATGAAATTCAGACATTTTACATCAATATTTTGAGTTAATCTAATATTTCAAAAGCGTCTAAATATATTGTTAAGGCCACTTAAAGGCTAGAAAGATTTGTTTGCAATAAGCAAGCAGCAAGTAAAACAGCAACTGTAAATGAAGGGGGAAGTGTGTGTCCAGTTTCTACATGACTGATACACACACACGTCTCTCCAGAACAGGTTTGAGAGGGGAATATGGGTGTGGAGAATCACAGCCCAACAGCTGACGTGTAGATGATTCCCAATCCCGGCCGATCTCCAGCCTGCTGCACACACACGGATACTGTCTGTCTGTCCGACAGGCCCAGTCCACGGCCCTCTTCACTGCCTCCCAGTGCATCAGCCTGAATGGAGAAGAGCACAAAGTTATGGATCAAATATACAAGAGTGAATCACTATGAGGACGTGTGCTCGTACCTGGGCTCCTGAGACTCTTTCAGCCGGAGGAGAGACTCGAGCAACCGTCCCACTGCCAGCTTCTTCACCCGGATCAGCTGCAGCACCAGCAGAGTCGCCACCAGTCTCAGAATTTCAGCATGAGCCTTCACACCTGACAGACAAAACATGTGACTGATTAACTGATTCTGACAGACAAACTGTGTCTGAAAAATTAAGAAGATTCGATTTAAAAAATCTTATACCAAAGGAACGGATGCCTTTCTCCTGAAGGAAGACATTGGCAAAAAAGTCTACGTCCAGGTTGAGGAAGCTGCTCAGTCTCTCAGTGCACTCCCAGTATCCATCCTACATCCAAACAATACAAAAGTTCATATTCCCTTGACTTACACATTTACATACTGTATAATCTAGTGCATTAAATCATGTGTAAAAACCTCATGTTGAAGCTCAAACAGCTCATTCCAGGCCACGGTGTCAGTCTTGCTTGTTTTATCTGCCGTGACCGACAGATTCAAGATGTCATGAGGTTTTGTGAAATGTTGAGTCCTTAGTTGAAAACCAGTAGCAGCCCTTCTTGTAGCTTCATGAGACAAAGGATAGAAAGATGAGACAGTGATATAAAATTGAGACAAAGGATAGAAAGATTTTTTTACTCCACATCAACATTGAAACCTCATCAGTGTGAGCCAACTTACATCGTGCAGAAGTCACAGTGTCTAGTGGCCGTAGTAGTCTTTGCCGTTTTAGTTGTTGCGCTTCTTGTGCTGCTGGTTCCATTAGTTGTGTTTGTTCTTGATGAGATGCTTCATAAAGTCCGGAGGATGAGGAACCAAAAAGGCCCAAAGGCTCATTCGTACTTTGAAGGAAACTACCAAAGCCACTATATGCAGGGAGAGAGGGCGGCGCAGACATTGTGGGATAACCAAAGACAGCGGGGCCAGCAGCCTTGCCACTCCTTGAAAAAGAGGCACCCACCCTGGTAAAAAAAGTAGGAGGAGGAGTAGGACTGGGAGACAAGTACTGCTTAGATGTAAGATGAATAGGAGGACCTTCAAAGAGAGGAGGAGTTGAGGCGTCACACTGGGTCTCTGAGAGACGGTGAAGGTCAGGAGATTCCCTCGTTGAAAAAGATGCGCTCGGGCTGCCAAAAAGAGGAGGAGGAGGAGTAGGGCTGTGAGACAAGTTCTGCTTAGATGCAAGATGAGGAGGAATAGGAGGACCTTCAAAGAGAGGAGTTGAGATGCCATGATCGATCGCTGAGAGACTGCGAAGGGCAGGAGTTTCACTCATTGAAAAAGATGTGCTCACCCTGCCAGAAAGAGGAGCAGGAGGAGTGGGGCTGGAAAAAAAATTAAGAGGAGGAGGAGGAGGACCTGCAAAGAGAGGAGGAGTTGAGGTGCTATGCTCGAATGCTGCGCCACGGCGAAGGGCATAAGTTTCACTCGTGGGGAGAAAGGAATCAAGGCTGCAATCAATGGAGAGAGAGTCCGCTGATGCAGAATCAAGAAGGGGAGGAGGCACTGAGGAGGCAACCTTGGAGACACGACAAAGGGGAGTTGGAGGGGGAAGCCTGTCACTCATGGAGCCATATTTGGACATCAAGGCACTACCAGAAGGACGAGGAGAAATCTGAGGTTGCATTGACTTTTTAAGAATTTGATGATGAGGGAGAGCACCCATTGTGGCACCTACAGGAGCCTGTGATGAGGTTGTGTGAGGCGTCGCATCACTTTCATCAGAACTAGACGAACAACTAAACTTTCTTGCTGAGCCTGCGAAACCGAGAATGCTACCTTCAAAACGTGAAGGACGCCAGCTGCTACTGGAGCGAAGAAGAGGGAGAGCTGCAGATGCTTCCATTTCAAAATCCTCAGTAGGATCCACATAGTCACACTCTAAATCAGTTGTTTTCTTTTTTGTAACTTCTTCTTCAATGTAACTACAAGCTGAACCGTCAAGAGATCTGGAGCCGCTACTGGACGATTCCTCTGACTCCATCTAAAAAAAAAAAAAATTATATATACTGTATATATATAAATAAAAATGATTGGTGTGAATACTGAATGATGTCAGCTTAGATACTACATTTTACATTGACATTTATGCATTTGGCAGATGCTTTTATCCAAAGCAACTTACATTGCATTTCAAGGGACACTTTTACATTTTTATCAGTTCTTACTTTCCATGGGAATTGAACCCATGACCTTGGTGTTGCAAGCGCTAATGCTCTACTGTTTGAGCTACAGGAAAGCCACTACTTTTTACTATATTATACAACATTGCATGACAACAGCTGTAATAGACCATTTTGTTGTTACCCATACATGATCAGCACAAAAACTAGGCCCAGCCATGGTCCTGTGTGTTCTCCAGCCCATATATGGCAAAATATCCACATCCTCTTCTGATATGAGTTTAGGAATATCTGTCAATCCAGTTTCAAGCTTATTCTGGTCCTACAAAGAGCAATTGAGATCACAAAAGTCATTTTAGTTTAACTCTCATATATCACACTTTAGCAGAAGTTGACTTCTTATATCAGAGAATTTTTGGTATATTTTCATTATCAATATTTGGTATATTTTCATTATATAGCATCGGCAATAAATTTTGCCGCTGGGCCATTTAGTGACCCAAGTCTGAAAATGCGTTTCACAATGTGCACTTTCACATTTTATTGACCTTTTATTTTTCACCTTTTATTTTCATTAAAACATTTATAATGTGCAAGTATAAGGAAAAGCTGCCTAAAAACACATGCAAGAAACATAATTTGAATAGCTACACGATTAGACATTAAAAGCATAAATGCTTGAGAAAATTGTATTATTAAAAATTGTTGCATTAAGAAAAGGTAGAAGATGTTACTTAGGTACTATATGTTATTGTACATTTGTTTGGTCGCCCTTTTTGCTCTGTAATGGTCTGCTGTGTTTTGCTATTGAACAGTCTTTACGAATAGGTGTTTTACGAATTTCGAATTTACAAATAGGTTGTAATACACTATTCGTAAAGACGGTTCAATAGTAAAACAGATCATAGGAAACTAAACCTATGCGCGTGAACTCGGCAATCGACTACTTTGGACTTCAACCGAAAACAGGATGTAAACACAGGTATTTGCGCTGGCTTAAATAACATCATTTTTATACATAACTTTCACATCTACTGCAGTCAGATTCACTCGTGTTCACTCTGAAGGAATCACTCACATTTTCTGTGCACTTGTAATGACACATCAAGGATGTTAAGAGGCTAAAAGCAGGTTTAAAACTTGCCCCATTGAAGTCAACAGGGTGCAAATTTTAAAAATAGAATAACTCGGTGTAGGCAACACCGATTTTTTTCGTTGTTCTCTGTATTGACAGTCACAGCACTCCAAATGTACAAAAAAATGAGCTCAATGTTAAAATTGACCGGAGTTCTCCTTTAATTCATACATGGTGTGCTAATTTTGGACAGCTAGTTTTACTGTCCTTTTGCCCAAGTTATATTATTATATATATATATATATTTTATTATTATTATTTTCTTTAAAAGTTTGCGCTTATATTTTGCATTAGTTTTGTTTCTGAAGAATGTCTGTCAGTAATTTCTGATAATCACTATTGAGGTTATGCACCTTTTATGGGAGGACAAGGAGTTAGGAAACTTGTTATGGTAAAGTGGCTCCAGTTGCTGGGAGGGGTGGAGGTGGGAGTGGGGGTTGTTCTTGTTTTTATCTCTTGGTCTTTCTTTCCTATTTTTTTGCTTTTACTTTTGTCAATCTGTGTGCAATCACTATGGCACTTTATATCCTTATATGCTACAAGCAAGGTGTACTATTGGCTGGGATGTTTGTGTGGGGGTGTGGAGGTCTCACCGTCTCAGAAATCTTATGTTCAGGGAATTAATTGTCCACGCCCGTGGTGAATAACAAGATGGTAACTCGTGGTGGTGCACTGAAATTCACCAGCTGGAACGTCAAAGGACTGAATTCTCCGGTGAAACGAAATAAAGTTCTTAATTATTTGAAACAATTGAATACTAGCATAGCCTTTATTCAGGAAACACACCTCAGGCCTGCAGACCATCTAAGTATTAGAAAGGGCTGGGTAGGCCAGCTCTACCACTCCAGCTTCCAGGATAGGTCCCGCGGGGTAGCTATTCTCATACATAAATCGGTTCCTTTCTCTGTTTCTGAGGTCATCTCGGACCCCAATGGGCGTTTTATTATTCTTAGAGGACAGATTAATGGAGTTTGTTTGATTTTGGCCAATGTATATGGCCCTAATTGGGATGATGAGGCTTTTTTCAAAAAAGTTTTGTTTTCCCTCCCTGATTTGAACTCAGTCAGCTAATTCTGGGTGGGGATTTTAACTGCTGCTTAGACCCTCTTTTAGACCGTTCCTCATCTAGGCCATGTGCACAGTCTAAGTCCAGCAGGACGATTCAGTTATTCATGGAGCAGTATGCTATTTCTGATGTTTGGCGTTTTTTTAATTCTAGCACAAAACAGTTTTCTTTCTTTTCCCCTGTACATCATACTTTCTCCCGCATTGATTACTTTCTTGTTGATAACAAATTGCTTCCATTGATTAGCTCATGTATCTATAATACTATTGTTATTTCAGACCATGCTGCTGTTACATTTGACCTCGCTTTACCAAGCCTTTCAATGTCCCGGTCTCCTTGGCGTTTTAACTCTCTGCTTCTCAATGATTCTAATTTTATTTCTGTCATTAAAGGGGGGGTGAAATGCTCTCCTGTTAATCTTGAGTACCTATAGAGTAGTATTGCATCCTTCATATCTCCAAAAAGTCTTTAGTTTTATTATATTTATAAAAGAAAGATAGGCTGTACCGAGTCTTTCCGGAAAAAAACGAGCGTCTGGAGGCGGGCCGTGTGGGCGAAGCCAGAGCCATAGAGAGAATCCGTCGATCTGGGCTTTGTTTATAAAACATTCATCGTCGAAATGCAGGGAACAAACAGTCTACACACAACTCGTTTTTGCCCCGGAAAAAAACAATCTGCATCCACTGTTCCTAACGCTGGGTTCTTTGGGAAGCTGAACATGGTAAGCTTTCCCTCACATCCAAAAACACACTTTGGAGACACTATGCAGCGCTGCCGATGATTTCCTGTTGAAGCGCGTTGATGTGCGCGGTCTCGCTCTCCTCTAGTCGACGTGTGCGCGGCCGCGCTTTTCCGGGAGAAATGCTCATATAAGGAGTTGCACTCTGATCTACGTCATTAGATCCACGGTCGAAAAAAAAAACAGCCGAAACTTGTACCAACCCGGAAGTAAGATTTTCGGCACAGAAATTCTCCGTTATTCGTCCAAAATATTTTTTTCTCTTTAATATCTCTTTAACACTGTAAACAACTCTGAATACATGAAACACCATTGTACCCCCCCTTTAATGATCGTATTGACCTTTTTATCTCCACAAATATTTCCCCTGGTGTTTCAGCTAAGACAATTTGGGAGGCATGTAAGGCTTATTTAAGGGGAGAAATAATTTCATATTCGGCTTATAAGAGAAAAATAATCAATGAAAGGAGAGCTAATCTTTTAAATACTTTGGCAGACCTCCAGTCTAATTGTGTTAATTCTACAAACTCGGATGACTTTGTTAAATTTCTGACAACAAAGACAGAGTTCGACTTACTACAAATGAGGCAACTGAAGCTCTACATAAGACTCATTGCAATTATTATGAATTCGGTGATAAATCAAGTAAATTGCTCGCCCATCAGTTGCGTCAGTCTGCTGCTTCACATCTCATTACTCAAATTTCCACCTCTGATGGGTCTTCAGTTAATCCATTAACTATTAATAATGAGTTCAGGAATTTTTATTCCTCGTTATATACTTCGGAAAGTATAGCTGAAGTAGCCCAATTCGACAATTTTTTCAATTCCTTCAATATGCCCTGCATTGATCCTGATATCTCCTCGAATTTGATAGGCCCTCTTACATTGAACGAAATTAAGTCTGCTCTTAGTCTAATGCAGAATGGCACATGCCCAGGGCCGGATGGCTTCCCTGCTGAATTTTTCAAAACATTTTCTGACAAATTATCACCTCTTTTACTTAACATCGATGAGTCTTACAGCTCAGGTATTCTCCCTCATTCCTTACGGCAGGCTATCATTTCTCTAATTCTCAAAAAAGATAAAGATCCTTCTCAGTGCAGCAACTATCGCCCCATCTCCTTACTTTGTTCAGATGTGAAATTATTAGCTAAAGTCCTAGTAAGACGCCTGGAGGTGGTCCTTCCAACTATAATTTCTACTGACCAAACTGGCTTTATTAAAAATAGACATTCTTTTCATAATATTAGACGCCTTTTTAATATTCTCTATTCTTCTTCTTTAAATGAAACACCAGAGTTAGTTATTTCCATGGATGCTGAGAAGGCGTTCGATAGAGTCGAGTGGCACTATTTGTTTTATACACTGAAGAAATTTGGCTTTCCTGATCAGTTTATATCTTGGATTAGGCTTTTATATACTTCTCCCTTGGCCTGTGTTCAAACTAATAATAACTATTCTGAGTATTTCTCCCTCGGTCGCGGGACTAGACAAGGTTGCCCACTTTCCCCCCTTTTGTTTGCAATAGCCATTGAGCCTTTGGCAATCGCTCTAAGATCCAGTGCGATGGCTGGCATTCAGAGGGGAGGGTTGGAGCATAAGCTATCTTTGTACGCAGATGATCTTCTCTTATATGTCTCTGAGCCTGGTACTTCCATTCCCTTGGTGCTTGATTTGCTAATGGATTTTGGCCTAATCTCAGGCTATAAGTTAAATTTGAGTAAAAGTGAACTAATGCCCATCAACACAGCTGCCTTGAACTATCCATTAGCATCCCTACCTTTTAGATCTTCCTTACACAGTTTTAGATATTTGGGCATAAATGTGACAAAAAACTTTTCAGACTTATTTGTCCATAATTTTGTCCCACTGCTTAATCGTCTATCTCAGGATTTTAATCATTGGTCTCTCCTTCCT
The DNA here is from genome assembly GCF_949319135.1 of Squalius cephalus. Classification (NCBI taxonomy): domain Eukaryota; kingdom Metazoa; phylum Chordata; class Actinopteri; order Cypriniformes; family Leuciscidae; genus Squalius; species Squalius cephalus. The sequence continues at coordinate 21,859,024 of NC_137130.1, forward strand.
ATATCCCTGATTGGTAGGGTTAATTGTATTAAGATGAGCGTACTCCCTAAATTTTTATATTTATTTCAGTGTATTCCTATCTTTATTCCAAAGTCTTTTTTTGTTACACTCGACAGCTCTATTTATAGTTTTCTTTGGAATAAAAAGACCCCAAAGATTCGAAAAGGCATTCTGCAGAAGACAAAACAATTAGGTGGTCTAGCTCTTCCTAATTTTCTAATATATTACTGGGCAGCAAATATACGCACCACTCTTTACTGGTTCCAGCCAAACAACTCTGTCAACTCCCCATCTTGGCTGCATATCGAGAATGCCTCATGTAAATCATCTTCCCTGGCGGCTCTTTTATGCCTCCCATACACATTGTCCCCAATGAAATATTCAAATAATATAATTGTTAAAAACAGTCTTAAAATCTGGGCCCAATTTTTGCCACATTTTGGTCTTCATAATACCCCCCTGTTATCCCCAATACATTCTAACCCGTTGTTTTACCCCTCCATTTTAGACCGTGCTTACACCTCTTGGAGAGACCTTGGGTTGGTTTCTATTGCTGACCTTTACATCGATGGTGTTTTTGCCTCTTTTGAACAGTTGACTTCTCAGTTTAATATTTCCAAAAAACATTTTTTCAGATATTTACAAATTCGAGATTTTGTACAAAAAAAAATGGTCAACTTTCCAAATGCACCTCTCCCTTCAGATTTAGACACCATTCTAGGTGTGGATCCTTGTACTAAAGGGTCAATTTGTAAATTAGTGAATATAATTGTTCAATTGCAATCTTCTTCTGATGATTTACGCCTTGTCTGGTCCCAAGACATCAGTACTGAGATTAACGAGGAGACATGGAGGGCAGTCCTGAACAGGGTTTACTCCTCTTCCCTCTGCGCACGTCACAGGCTAATACAGTGCAAGGTGGTTCATAGAGCCCACTGGTCGAAGACCAGGTTAGCACGCATTAACCCGTCTATTGACTCTGAGTGTGACAGGTGTCATTCTGGTTCAGGCACTTTAATTCACATGTTCTGGTCCTGCCCTGCCCTGCCTTCCTTTTGGAGACATATTTTTGTCTCATTGTCAGCCATCACTTCGGCGGATATCCCACTCTGTCCAGTCACAGCTTTATTTGGGGTTTTGCCGCCTGGCCATTCTTTGCCTTCTCACTTTTCAGATTTTGTAGCCTTTCTGACTCTTTTAGCTAGGCGTTTAATTCTATTGAATTGGAAAAGCCCTCACCCTCCATCTTACACTCGCTGGATAAGAGATGTTCTTTATTTTATGAAACTGGAGAAAATTAGATACTCTCTTCACCGACCTAGCACCATTTTCATCAAGCTTTGGCAACCCCTTTGTGAACATATCAAAACTCTCCAGCTTGACCCTGCTCTTTGTGTGTGATCCCCTTATCTCCCCCCACATCCTTCACCAATCTAGATGTTGATACTAATTTTGTATTGCCTGGCCAATACACTGCTATGTTTACTGTTACTGTATGTGATTGTACTGTACTCTTTATTTATTTATTTATTTAATTTTTTTTTTTTTTTTTGAGGGGGAAATAACCCTCAGTGCATCTTCTCTCTGTAATGGTTTGTGTATTTTCATCTTCCCCTGTTTCTGTAAATTTTGTATATATATATAATTTATTTATTTATTTTGTATTTTTATTATTATTTTTTATTATTTTTTGTATTTTTATTTTTGTATTTTTTGTAATGGTTTAAATTGTATAAATAAATCATAAAAAAAAAAAAAAGAATGAATGATCTGAACACATAACCCCTACATTATCAGCAATCATACCCTCTCTTCGATGGCGACAAAGCTTGTGAACTGGGACAAGATGGAGAACTCTTTACTGAGCTCAATGATGTAGGACTTCAGCTCTGCTTTCTTCCCCTGATAGAGAGATACAAGACAGCAAGTCAAGTTCTTCTGATAGCAAATTTGCCAGTTCTATTAAAAACAGCAACAATCAGTAAAATATTGTACCTCATGTTCTGCTTCACTGTTGCCTAGAATGCCATCTTCATAGTCTCTGATGATCGCTCTTGCTGTTAACTTGTGAAGGAACTACACACACACACACACACCCACGCACACACGCACACACACACACACACACACACACACACACACACACACACACAAACACACACACGATCAAAAATTGATGATATTTCAGATTATATTAACTATTTAAGATGTTCACTCACAGTTCCTTTTGTCTTTTGTAGTTCTGTGGTGGAAACCATTGTTTTGATCTCCTGCCCACTCAAATCACCAAACAGTGTGGCCTAAAAGTGTGAATATTACACAATTAAAAATTTACAGCAGAAATTAACATACCTATATGAAGAACAATATTTAATTACTTTCATTTATAGTATGCAACAATATAACTATACTGACGAAATAATCGTCAATATTTACCAACTGTACATACTGTATATTTAAAAATATTTTAATATCAAAAATGCCATACAAAATCTTCATGAACATGATAATGCACACAAACTGTTGATTCAGGGCTTTGAATGTATTTTATGAAACAGTTGGAAATAATTCATCATCAAATTCTAACTTTAATAGTAAAAAATACTAAAATAATAGCTACATTCGTAATGTTTCTTAATTTTACAGTTTTAGAAAAATCTTTCAGATATACTGTGAATTTTACAATATATTACTCAGTCTGAACTACAATAAACAACAACCATCTGCAACACAATCAGATCAGCTGGTAAATAGCGCAGGTCTACCTGAGTGCAGTTCGGCACAAAGCCGTATATGAGAGTGTGACAGTCACTGAAGAGGCCGTGAAGCTGTGAGGGGGCTTGAACAGGAGGAGGCGCTGTGGGATTAAACTGCTGCCACTTCACTGCCACTGATCTGCAGCCTGGAGACTCCATACGCTGAACCTGAGCACGCACCTGAAATTACCAGCAAATCTGGTGAAGTGAAGCCTCAGAGCAGCCCATGTTGAACTGATAATGTTCCCTTTTTCTAAATAAAAACAACAATACAATAAACTGCGTGATTCACCTTCTCTGCCCAAGTGTGTTTCATCTTTGTATCAAAAAATTCACATGTTCCTCCCCCTGCTTGAGCCAAAGCTCTGAGCATATGACGATTAGCTGTCAAGCTAGACAAACACAAACACAAACTGTAGGTTCAGAAATGAACTGAAGTGTTAAAGAGATTTGTGTTGAACTCTTCAAAGGCAGACCTGAGTCCACAGGTGAAGAGGCGCGTGTGGCAGGAGTTTTCTCGGACCAGCTGTAGGGTCAGAGGCTGGTTCTGAACATGTCCATCAGAGAGCAGAAGGATGTTCCTCACGCCCCGGCTGGGAGACAGAAGGCTCAGGCTCTGGAGAGGCCGCCACAGCTCAGTGCCGCCACCAGCGCCACTACAGGACTGAAGAGACCACACATGCAATGACATGAACATGAACTTTAGTGATTAACCAAGGGCTCAAGGTTTAGCTGGTTAATGTGGTACAGTTACACCCTGCTGGATGATGCTGTAACTACAACATTATGGTGGCAAAACATCTCGCTCTAGTCTAGTTGGAACTGAGTGTCCATGAGCAACAACTGAAAAGCTGAAATGAAGTGAAGATGATGCATAATGTGAATCGAATGATGTCTCCTGATGGAAGAAGCCAAAAAACCTGAAGAATATCTCAATATGCCTCCTTTCCAAGCCAAGAAACACTCATCTTTAACCATTTTTAAACATTACTCACCATTATAAATGTTCTGGCTGGTTCAGATGCTTCATCTAAAGGCACTGGTGCAGGAAAAGCTTCCTTGTAATCTTAAAAACAAATATTTTAAGATTAACACTGTGTGAATGAAGTACCAGCATATAATGTTCTTCACCCATAATGCTTCACTGTGAAACACAAGAATAATAGGGAAATGAAAGTGTCTACAAGATGATCACTAGAACAACAGCAGACTGTTTCAGTGAGCACTAACCAGTGCTGAAAGAGATGATGTTGATCTTCAGGGAGCGGTCCAGAGATTTAAGGACTTGAAGGGCAATCCTGCGGGCGTTCAGCATGGCGTCTCCCCGCATGGACTTGGACGAGTCCAGTAGAATGACCACATCGCTTACACTGGACGGATCTCCAGAGCTGGAAACCCCGCTTGACTTAAAGTCTGGATAAAACACCAGCATGCAGGCCTGTAGGGATCAGAGAGTGTCAGAGAACGACCTTTCTGTGTGTTTTATAGATCAGGCCATGTGAAAGAAAAAGAGGCATTTTTGTCTGCAATATGAATCAGATGTGACTGATTATTTCATTACCTGACTATATTTATCTGGATGGTTCTCGACCAACATCCTGGGCATGTGGATATTAGAAAGACTGAAGTACACCTGTAACCCTTCAGATCCAAGAGTCTGTCCCGGTAACGTGCTGAGCATTGCCTTACAGTCGGTCATCTGAACGGGAAAAACACTGATACTGTTAATAATACTGTTCATAACCAAATATGTTTTATTTCCTTTGGAGAACACAACAAGTATTTAGTAAGACAATCCACAAAAATAAGTAAAATAACCTTGGATTTGAAATAGTGTGAAGAACTCAAGTTGATGATCTCGTAAGGCATTTCAATGGACATAGAGAGAGAAAACTCCCTGAAGAAAGAGGGAACGAATGAAAGAGATTGTGATATTATAAAGACAACGTGGTTTGCTAAATTAAATAATTAGGGGCCAAGCCCCGAAGGGGCAAGGCACCTATTGTATCTGTTAGTTTTCTTATTATTATTCCTCCTCTGGAAGTCTATGGCAGCCCTATGAACCGTACATAGGAAAATGATGAAATTTGGCACAGTGATAGAGATGGCCATGAATAGTTGGACCAAATTTGGTGTCTCTAGGACCAACTCTATAGCGCCACCACCAGTTAAAAAATTCAACATTAAAATGGTTATAACTTTTGAACCCTTTGATCTAGAGACATGAAACTTAGTACACCTGATTAATCTCATCATGCTGATCAGAACCAATATCTTACATTAAGACTCCACCCATTACAGTAGTAGCCATTTTGAAAAGTACAGTATTCAGTTTTTTCGCTACTCCTCCTTCAAAATTGGTCTAATTTTGTCCAAACATATGCTCAAATGATCTTTGGACTGAGCCGCACAGAAGTGAGTGAACAGATTTTTTTTATTAATCTCTGTTCAAAAGTTATGATGTCGCAAACTTAACAAGGTCCACCCAAAATCGGCTAAGAGGCTGTATCTCGGCCAAAGTTTGATCAATCGAAACGAAAATTGGTACACTTCATCGGAAGCACGATCTGAGGTTCCTTGCCAAAGTTGGGAACAGCGCCGCCTACAGGTCATGAGATATGAAAAATTGCTATTTTGTCCAATAACTTTTGAACAGTTTGTCAGAAAATCATAAATGTGGTATCTATGGATTCCTTGCATCATGCCGAATCCCTGGATGCCGAATTATCCAAGATCGGATGAACCACGTGTCCGCCATTTTGAATTTTGTTATAATTTGCAATAACTTTTAAACTATTTGACATATCTTCACAAAATTTAGTATGGATCATCGACTTAATGTCCTGAAGGTCCATGAGAAGATTGAGCACAGCGCCACCTAGTGTTCCAGAGATATAAGGTATTTTGCAAAAACGCTTATAACTCTTGAAAACATTGTTCAAATTTTGATTTCTTTATGTCACTACGTTCTTTGGCTTATGCCGATTCCGACGACATCTAATTTGTCATTTTCCAACAATGTGACTGTCCGCCATATTGGAACAAATGAAAAACAGTTTTTTCGCTACTCCTCTTTCAAATCTTGCTCAATTTTGCCCAAATTTTGATCAGATGTTCTTTGGAGTAAGCCGCACAGAAGTGAGTGAACAGATTTTTGATATTCGCTACCGTTCTCAAGATATTCGTCTCCAAAGTTGACCTAGCCTGTGTTTGTTGCCTTATGCTTGTTAGCTTAGCATAATCATTGGTTAGCATGCTAACCAGATGCCATTCTTTCTAATGTGGCTCTTCAGCTATCAGGATAGCCATAAGCTACATTAGCATAGCATGCTAATCTGGTTAACTTGCTTTTGTGTGCTCATTCTTACACTGAAGCTTCTCCTCTGCAGCATTGTAAAACAAGTCCTCTGGGTGGCGCAATCGGTTCAACCATGCGTCTCGAATCTCGAACCATTGCGGTCGTGGGTTCAAGACCAGTGTGGGGCAACTTTAGCCTGACTTCGTTATACTCATATTCTAGTCAGAATGTGAGTCTGAGACTGCTCCATAGAGATTTGATTATGGGGCGTGTCTCAACCGAACCAGGAAAAAAAAAAAACTCTGCACTCAATTGGATAGACCTACAACCAGTCAGAGCAACGGAGTAAATGACGCATGTTCTTCATTCATATTTTCAACCAACAAAATGTCGCGGCTCTCTGTTCCTCTTTTAAAATGAATGCGCTGTGGATATCTTCTATAACAGACGCGATGGCGGAATCTACACATGATGTTTCATAAACAAAGTTCGGGAGAAGCACGTACAAATAATCAATCCAATCAACTTGTCATCAAACAATACCATGTCTAACGTTACCCTATATCAGCATGAGGAAGCATATTCACTCTGTCAACTTACCTAACACTCCTTGACAGTTTTTCAGCATCCCTCCACCACCCCGAATCCTCACTCTTGTCTTGTTCTCTCACAACCAGGAACACGGGGGAGTATGGCTACCGAGCCCACAGCCCTCGGACAGCACGTCATATACGCATTTAGTCTATCTGACTTATTTGTGTGAAATCTTATAGGCTATAAGCATTTATTCTATCTGACTTATTTGTAAATGTGAACTCGTGAAATCTCAATTCTCCAGCTGCACTCGTCTTTGTTGTAAACTAATTCAAATCAAGCACTCTTTGGTGACGTAGGTGATTACGTTACCGTTGCTCATCTGTCCATCATCGTATAAAGCCCGCCCTGACAATTTGATTGGTCCGAACAATTTTTGTTCGGGCATAATAGCTCCTCAACGGAGCGAGTCCAGACCGAACTTCCCGACCAAAAAATATTGTGGGCGGGGTTCGGGCTGGCACCCAGGCTAGGGCAACTTTGAAATTGTGTATAAATTGGAATTTGAGCTCCTTTATTATCTGGGTAAGAGCTGTACTAATGTTTCTTACAGTGGGATTAGATGAGATCAAATTTAACAAGGTTGACCCAAAATTGGTTCAGAGGCTGTAATTTGTGAACCGTTTGTCACAAAATCATAAAATTGGTGTCTATCGATTCCTTGCGTCATGTCGAATCCGAGGATATCTATTTTGCCAGGATTGGATGTACCACGTCATAAGCCATAAGCTACATCAGCATTAAGATAGCTTAGCATGCTAATCTGGTTAACTTGCTTTTGTGTGCTCATTCTTACACTGAATGCTCTCCTCTGCAGCTTGTAACTCTATGTCCTCTAAGTGGCGCAAGCTGTTAATCCATGTGCTTTGAGTCCCAAACCATTCTGGTTGGGGGTTCGAATCCTTCGTAGGATGACTACATAAAATTGTGTATTATGTCAAGTCGATTCTTGTATTCAAGCATTCTACTAATCTTTTGCTCTTCTGGCTCCGCATTGTGCTACAGCGATTCTACCTTCAACATCTTAAGTCTCTGTAAAATTATTAAGCAAACCACAGTGTATGAGTGTAAACCAAATACTAAGTAAAGCAAAAGGCTTTAACTTTGAAGATTGTTAAATCATTTCCAATGTGTAGCAAATGTTAAACCATGTGAATTGTGCAATGTTCAAAAGATTCCTAGTAAAAAATAATGTATCCAAACAAGCCAAACAACCAGAAGGGCTTGGCCCCGGAAAGGCTGCTTGCAACTTTAATTGAATTTAATATTGTAAATAATCAGCAGATGCATTTAGATTTTTAGTAAATCTTTAGTGAATATCCCTGTGAATTCCCCAGCGTTTGAGACTCTCACCCCTCTGACTGAAGCTCCGTCACACCAATCTTTTCAACAGTTGCCTGAAATACAACAAAACTCTCAGTCAAAACACTGTAACTAACAGCAGCCCATACTGTAGTTTAACTACAGTGACTAAAGACCAATCGTGCCGTACCTGAGTTGTCAGATTAAGGGCGGCGCTCTGTTGCCATGGTGCCACGCTGCCAGCCAGTGAGAAGACTATAAAGCCTGATCTCACCACCAGCTCAGAGATGAACGTCACCTTGATCAAAACTGTGGCTCCGGGAGGAAGGTTCCCCACGCTGATAGTAAATACATCCTGCCTCACATAAACACATGACCTTAAAGAAGCCTTCTGATACATTATCACTCATGCATCAGAGAAAGAAACAGTAGTAAGTAACTCACAGGTGCATCCTGGTCCATCAGGTAGGCTCCATGGCCTTTCTCTATGGCTTGCTTGTACTCCTTACGAGCCTGCTCTTTTTCCTTTACCTACAGGACAAAGAAAGACATTGAAAACTGATGAGAAAGCAGTTATGAAGAGCAAAAGCTGCATTCGACAGATTCTGAATGACTTGTACCTTTCCAACGACATGTTTTCCATTGATAAAGGCTTCAAACCCACACACTGCTGCCGTCTCCTCCAGTGGAAATACGTACTTTGCTTCAATGGGAACAGCACTCTTGTTTGTGTAGGTCTGAAAAATGATGACCTGATGACACAAGGGCGTAGATTTGGTTTGAACATTGGGGGGGTTGAAGTTTGTGTCTGCATATTTTTCATGTGATCATGGTATAAATATTGGGGGGGTTGTAATGTATAGATTTAAATATTGGGGGGGTTATATCCCCCCCAACCCCCCCACAAATTACGCCCCTGTGATGACAGAACAGAGAAAGTTTTGGTTATGGTTACAGTTTGAAATTGTCATTATAATTTTGCTATGGTTCTTTCTTTTATTTTGTTAACCCTATTGGATTTTACTTTGAAGTTCTTGATCACCATGTCATGTCTTTGTTCCCTATTGCACGCCCTCACTGTCCATTGCTGTTTTGTTTTCATCTGCCTTAAAATTTAACAACAAATTTTTGACCACCCCTTATTTGCTGTCAGCCTCTTCATCACTAATTAAAATGTTCATATTTTTAATCATCATATTTTCTGATATTTCACTTATTCTATTTATCCTTTATTCTCACTTTTTATATTTCATAACATTGTTGAACACACGATTGACCTTAGCAGTGAGAGAAAACAGTGATGCTTTGATTGAAAAACACACAACTGCTTTGTATCGCTCATACACTCGCAGTCCAACTGTAGTATCACACCTGACACAGCAGGTCCATCAGCTTGCACCTCACATTGACAGCCTGAAGAGGAATTTTCTGACCATTGCTGTCCAGCAAACCTGCAGTCATCTCCTCCAGAGGGTTTTTAGTGGACTCCAAACCCTCACTGTCATCACTGGACACTAAAGAAACACATTAAACAAAACCAATGATCAATTTAACAAATCCAAATCAGAGCATTCAGCTTAACAGAGCATCAGATGTCCCTGAGGAATGATTTTTCCCTCCGCCATGTCAAAGTTCACAGTTAAAAGGCTGTTCTGCAGGACTCAAACTTGGGTCACCCAAAGTGCTGTAGCGCTATATATTAAAAGTGCTGCACACAACAATATGGGCTCCGCCATCATGTAATTTGATTACATTTTTAATGGATTTGACAGATCTACAACAGATTCCTCCACATACAAAAGCTCTTACTACATGTCCTGTTCACTGGACATTACTCACAGACGTCAGACGTGTCAGTGAGCTGTGTGAGCTCCACAACTGTGTCGATATGAGGCTGGAACTCTTTTAACTCGTCTCCCTCCAGAGTGTACTGAACCACATACTTCAGTCTGATCTGCTCTGTGTTATAGACAACGAACTCATCATCCTGTCAAATAGAAACCAGAACACACAAACACAAGAATCACATTAGATCCCAAAAACATGAACAGAATAATTGAGTACAGAGAAAATGACTAGCACCTCAAATTCAGAGAGTCTCTTCTTGGGTGTGCGGCGGACTCCGTGTACACTGTGGTAGCCGACAGGGGCGCAGGTCAAAGTGGTGTCTTTCTTCAGCAGGTCTTTGCAGCGACCCAACGCCACTTCACACACCAACAGCAGCCGAGAGCCGTCAGTTACACTGGGCTTGGAGTATTTCAAACTAGTGCTTTAACACAGAGCAGAAACTTACTGACTGGCTCAAGTCTTCAGTTGTCATGAAAGTGGAGTATTTATAAATCTGTCATAATTAAAGATTCCTGAATAATGCAAAAGACCACTGACTTTAGAGAGTCACTGAAGTAGATTCCTCCTCCAAGATTCCCGATATCCGTCCTCTCAATTCCATGCTGTTCGACTCCAACTCTGGGCAGCAGCAGACCTCTACATGGAATATTCCATTAAAAAATGTATATTTAATTAATTACATGATAAAACAAATAAGCAATCAAATGAATGACAATGAATTGCATTAACACTTGCTGAGAAAATCCCAAAAATGAACAAAAGACATTACATGATTATTGCAGAAGAGTAAATCATTGAATAGACATTACAATAAGTGATTTCTGTCAATTTATAGACAGATATTAGAGTTTTTTTCAGAGTTTTTCCGGGTTGGTCTACATTGTTTTAAGTAATGCTCATTTCCTCTATTTTTATGTTTAGATAAATTTGCCATAATTTATTAATCATTTAATAACATTTAATAAATGTATTAAAACTGGGTTTTAAACAGCATTTAAACTGGTTAAAATAAATGGTTAAATTTAATCTTATTACATTTAATGCAAATCTCAACAACAATGTCCATTTTTGTACATTATTATTTCTAAATTCACTTACTATCAGCCATATCAAGAATCATGGTTCAACCAAACCGACTGTATCTGTCTTCACTTGCTCCACCACAGTATATGGTCTGTCATAAACAGGTTTGTGTGGTTTTGTGTGTAGGTATGATTATTTTTTAAAGAAAATGCTCTTACCGTGACAGTATTCCAACAAAACTACTGGGACTGGTGGAGTGAAGGAGAGGCTTAATGTTTCCTAAATCCTCCCAAAACATTTGAAGCTCCACCCCTCTGCTTACACGCAGTATCTGCTGAATCTGAACAGGCCTGTAGTGGATACAAGATTAACACCATCATAATATATTCATGTTTGAACTTCAGACCACAGTGGTCACAATCAAGTTTACCTTTCCTGAAGCAGTTGAGAGACAACATGAAACTCAGGGTTTTGTGGTGGAACCCCCTCAATGCTGCACCTCAGAGCTCGATACTTTCCCAGAGACGAGGGCGACGGGCTTCCCAGAGTGGCTTCACTCACATTCAGAATGTCTCTTATCAGCTGAGGACGACAGAAGAGTTTAAAGTACCAGTCTGCACTGTGTGTGGAGTTAAAAATCCATATTGAAAAATCTACCAAAATCCCCAAGTATGAAGGAATCTATGTAACCATGTACTCTAATTGCATACATGTTACCTGACAAAGATCAAGTTTCTGAGACACAAGCTTGTGTTTGGAAGGAGGGTCGATCATTCTGAGGGGTAGAAGAGTGTTGACCTCCTCTAGCAGGGCCTTGACTTCATCCTCTTTCTGAGTCTTTTGTGCCTGCAGTAACAATCCCTCCACCCTGCTCACCTGCAACAGCACAGAGACATTAAACACACAACATTCCTGTGAGCTTCATGATTGGATGTGTGTGTGTGATTATCTAAGGCTCATTCTCACATCATTAAGGCTGATTTTGGAGACAGGGACTGTCAGGATGTTACTAAGGGAACCGAGAGCTTCGGTCCAAACCAGCTCCACAAAGGCGCCAACTTCCTGTGATAATGAGCTGCAGTTCAGCTTCTCCTCCAACAGAAGCTGCAAATCAAAAGAGTGAACTGATTTTACACTCATCGGACACGTTATATATGCACATACTGTACAGTATCAACTGAATAAAATAGATCTTCATAGATCTGTTTCTGTGTAACCTGCTGCAGGCTGTAGGACGCCAAGCGTTCAACCTCAGGAGGAAGCGTGTGAGTTCTTGTGAATCCCTGCGTCTCCATCTCCTTCATCAGCAGCAGATACGCTTCCACAGCATCCTCAGACGTCACGCAGTACACAAGCTTGTCCTGCACCACTGCGCTCTACAATGAGAGAGTGTCAAGACATGTCAAGAGTTCATTACCTCTCTCACAGTATATGAGTCCTATGATAACAACATTTAAACAGTTCAAATGGTGTTCGAGATGACCAAACCTCAGCTTCACACAAGATTGAAGACAACACACGATACTGCTGGCCTTTTCGTCCTCTGGCACTCTGCAGCTCCAAAACAGACAAAGTCTTGGGTTTGACCTGCAACACAGACATGAAAACACCTTCAAACTCAGGCAGTGATGGAGGCTACAAGAATCACTTCAGGAATGTGTTAAACTGGTCATCATACATTTTATTACTATTTTATTCCCCCCCCCCCTAGATCCACTTATTATGTTTGTCAAATTTATGACCTATGGGTGTTGTGTGCATGTATGTCTGACTTCAGAGAGTTGTGGAAGTTGAAAGTAAGTCATTTTTGCAGTGTATTTTGAATAAATGGTCTACTTTGAGTACTGAAATGTACAGTGTGTTTTTCATAATACACTAACTCTTATAATTAAAAGATTAAGGGAAAATCGAAGGAACATTTTTTAAAGGGGGGGGGGGGTGAAATGCTATTTCATGCATACTGAGTTTTTTACACTGTTAAAGAGTTGGATTCCCATGCTAAACATGGACAAAGTTTAAAAAATTTAATTGTACGTTTGAAGGAGTATTTCTGTGCCAAAAATTGTCCTTCCGGTTTGTCACAAGTTTTGGAAAGTTTTTTTCGAGTATGGGTCTTCGTGACGTCAGCTGGGGCGGAATTTCCTTATATGGGTCCTAAGGGCACTTCTGCCGGAAGAACCGCGGGCGCGCGCGCACTCGTAGACCATAGCAAGATAGCGAAAGCAGTACGCCCATCAAAGCGCTCTGCTCGGCCTTTGGAAGTCAATGTCCCCAAAGAAGTGTGTTTTTGGTTGCCAGGGCAAGACAACCCTGCACATATTCCCAAAGAACCCAGCGTTAAGGCAGGGTTTATACAGAGATTCTTAAATTGAATTTACTACCTTTTTACCTCCTATTTTACTACCATCACAATATTTTTTACTACCAACATGGCTTCAAACTTCAACTGTAGCAGTGTTAAGTAAAGTGACAAGTAAAGACATGAAATATCTTTCCATCCATATTTTTTTCCAAAACGCTATAAATCCATCCATATTTTTTTCCAAAACGCTATTAATCCATCCATATTTTTTTCCAAAACGCTATTAATCCATCTTTTTTTTTTTCAAAAGCTATAAATCCATATTTTTTCCCCAAAAATGGATGGTTTGTCTTTTTATAAAGTATTTTGTCTTTTATTTCGTGTTTGCATTTGAGGAAAAAAACATGTTATGTAGCCTAACCGTTCGTTCTCCATTAAGGATGCTTTTAAAACTTTCACAGAGACATCAAACAGAAAACACAAAGCCTCTCTTTGAAACGAATTTCGTTTTGCATTAATTTTATCTTAATTTGAATCCATGTTTCATTATTTTGTATAATCACAACACGTTCAGACATGAACCGAAACTCAGCGTATAGGTAGCCTAGGCTACTCGCCTCACAGACCTAAACAAATTAGAAATTTCCTATATCTATTATCTACAGAAAGCTTGAAATTTCCACTTTTAAACAGAACCATTCAAAACTAAATAAAAGTAGGCTATAGGCTAATCCGTAAGAAATGCATTTTTCTCCGGCGCGTTCACTACTGCGAAGATCGCGAGTCAGTGTCAACTTCATCTTTGCAGCTGACACAGAAACACTTGTTTATTAATAAACAATTAAAATGTCATAATATTTTTTTTACAGCGTTTAGGTGCCGTTTATATGAACGCGTCACCACTGCATGAGAGAGAGAGAGAGAGAGAGAGAGAGAGAGAGAGAGAGAGAGAGACGCAAGGTCTCTCCCTCTCTGCCGTGCGCACGCTACACGGTTTGCATGCGCGCTTTTGCTCGCTTTAGTCTAGGCAGAATTTCTGAAAATGTGCTTATTTAAAGTGCTGGAGGCATTTTGTGATTATTTATATTATACAACATTTCTAAGGGTATTAAGGGGTGCTGAATCCAAATCTGCTGTATATGAAGCTCAAAAATGCCCCAAAATGCCTCAAAATTGAGAACTTCAAAATGGCCGCCACCACCAGGCTGAAATCTATTTTTCTGTATATATTTTTGACTAAACAAGGTACAAACATGAAATAAATGTGCTTTTGTACATTTTCCTACATGGGCAATTCAATGCCATATTCAGATTTGAGATGTAATGTGAAGAAACTGCTTAGATATTGCAAAAATAGTTGTTTTTAACTTTGAATAATTACTCAGTTAACCCATTTAATCCCGAATTTTTCTCAGAAACAAAAATATCCAAATCATGTGTCATTAGTATCCCTTTGAAACAATCAATCATAATTTTTTTAAATTTTCATGGAAAAGTGTGTGAAAAAGTGTGTTTTATGATCGGTCACAATTGTGACCGGTGGGATACTGTGTTGTATCAACCATTGGACAGACT